>NC_037672.1:32358775-32485928 GCF_003255815.1 Theropithecus gelada
AAAAAAAAAAAAAAAAAAAAAAAAAAAAAAAAAAAAAAGAAAGTTCTTATATGTTAAAGGACTTTTATCTATAAAGCATTTTAATAATTCGTCATATGCAGCATGACTAATAAAAGTTGATGGCTTTTCTTGCCAAAAATTCCTAAGAAAGATGAGAACAGAACTTCCTGGTTAACTAATCCCAAAACAATTTATGAAACCATAGTAACAGAATAATAGATTAGCTGAGCACTATAATTGGGTGGGGAGGGGAGATTTGCACATTTAAAATGCAATTTAGGGAAGCACGCAGAATTTATAGTATTAAATGAACAGTAATATTTCAATGTTAAATATTTTAAGACCTTTAATTTATACTCAATTCTAAAGAAGAAATTACTTTCAAGATTAATTTCACTAGCAAAGTGGTAGCTCCTTTTTTCATTATTAAACAAGTAATAATAATACTGAACTTGAGTCTTTTACTCACTTAACAAGTATTTATTGATTCCTACTATATGTCAGTCACTCTTCAAAATATTTTATTTTGACTGCAAACAGTACAGAAAATATTACTACACCAGTGGATTTTCAGATTACCTAGGATGCAGTTAAAAAAAAAATAGAAGAGGGAATTTTCAATCAGTATGCTATAGGAATTGCTAAGTTGTATTAGGCATTTACTACGTGACAGTCACTTTCCTATATTATTTACATCTATTATTCTAGCTGAATTTCACAATCATACTGTCAGGTAAGAAATATTTTCATTCATATTTTTCAGATGAGGAAACTGAGGCATAAACATCTCACAGTGGTGTTCAAGCCAGGCTATTTTTTAAATTAATAGACTTCATTGCTTAGATTTAGTTTCACAGAAAATTGACCGTATAAAACAAATAGTTCCTACATACTCGCTCTCTTTTTTATTCACTATTTCCCCTATTATTAACATCTTGCATTAGTGTGACCTATTTGGCATAATTGAAACAGTATTAAGACATTATTACTAGCTATAGAATATTAATTATGGTTCACCATACATTACTTTTGAGATCAGTCTTTGCATTTTACAGTTTTGTGTGCTTTGAAAAATGTATTCTACAAGGTCATATATCTACTAATAAAATATTATAAGATAATTTTGCTACCCTAAATATTCCCTGTATCCATCTATTCATTTCTCCTCCCTTCCCTCTGGAAACCACTGATCTTTTTACTACCTCTATAATTTTGCCTTTTCCTTTTCCAAAATGTCATAAGGGTGGAATCATACAGTGTGCAGCCTTGAAAGACTGGCTTCTTCCACCAAATAATATGCATTTAAGGTTCCTTCATGTCTTTACATGGCTTGATAGCTCATTTTTTATCCCTGAATAATAACTCATTTTACAGATGTATCACCATTTGTTTACCCATTCATCTGTTGAAGGGCATGTTGATTGCTTCCAGCTTTTGTCAATTATGGATAGGCTGCTATAAACATGCATGTGTAGGTTTTTACCAACACATTTGGACAAACTCCAAGGAGCACAATTGCTGGATTATATAAGTAGACTATGTTTCGTTACATAAGAAGCTTTCAACCTGTCTTGCAAAGTGGCTCTATCATTTGCATTCTCACTAGCAATAAATGAGAGTTGTTCTACATTTTTGGAACATTTGATGTTGTCATATTGGGCAAGGGGTATTTTAGCTATTCTAGAAGGGATCTCACAAATTTATTTTGCAATATCCGAATAACATATGATGTTGAACATCTTTTCATATGATTATTTGCAATTTGTATATTGTCTGGTGTGGTGCCTACTCAGACCTTTCCCCCATTGTTTAAATGGATTTTTTGTTTTCTAATTTGTTTCATGTGGACAAAATTGTAATTTACGTTACATTGCCTTGTAGAATGCTGTGTAGATAACATAGCAGGCTAAGGAATAGAAATAATTTGATGGACAAACAAATCTGCTTTTCATTTTACAAAGAAATGTTATGAAAGTCCTTCCTGAGGAGAAAACATTTTACTTGATAATCTTTTAATAGAGGCAGGATCTTGCTCTGTTTCCCAGGTTGCAGTGCAGTGACACAACCATAGCTCATTGCAGCCTTGAACTCCTGAGCTCGGGCGATCTTCCAGAGTAGCTAACACTTTAGGCGAGAGCCACTATACCCAGCCAGGAGATAACATTTGAGTGAAAATCTGAATAATAAGAAAACCTAGACAAAGAAATTCTTGAGTGTAGAGAGGATTTTCATTAAACACAATGAGTTATAGTTTCTTAAATTATGAAATAAAGATAGCTTTAAGATTTCCTCACTATTTGCTTATATCAATTAAATTGACAGAATCAATAATTAATTATCTTTAAATGGAGCATCTAATATGTGAACTATTTAAAACCGTTTTTATTCAATGCTAGCTTGTGGTCCTGATATCATTGTAGATATATAGCTGATATACAAAAATGATTTTTAGCGCCTTTTTATTTTCAAATAAGTATTTATCTGAATATATTTCAATGAAAACCTATATATTTTAAAAAATGATTGTATAGACTTTTTGCAATTGACGCTTAATTTGTGTAAGTATTCCGTCATATGTATTGTTTAGCATTTTAGCTGCAAGCCACCAAGACTGAGTAATTTAAGCAGAAATGTATTGACAGATATTGGATAGATTGTACACATTTCAGAAGGACCAGAAAATCTGACACAGAAGCTATTTAGTCAGGAATATTTCGTTCAAATTCTACCACTTCATTGGATCTGTGAAGTGATGCAACCACGCTGGTGACATTATGCAAAGGGAACTGCCATTGGAATTGTCATCAATGTTGCTCCTTGAAATTGGTTGCAGTGGCGGTACTTGCTACTGTGTAATTTTGTTTTTATCTTCTTGCCTGTATATCTTGGTTTGTATCACTAGCTTTAAATTGAGAAGGTAGGTATTTCTGACTGGTAAAGCCAAGATCATGTGTCCACAGTCTAGCTGCTACAAGGGAAGCATAGAAAATGTGTCAATGAATTGAAGTTTTTTGTTTGTTTGTTTGTTTTGTTTTGAGAAGGCGTCTCCCTCTGTAGCCCAGGCTGGAGTGCACTGGCAGGATCTCAGCTCACTGCAAACTCCGCCTCCTTGATTCACGCCATTCTTCTGCCTTAGCCTCCCGAGTAGCTGGGACTACAGGCGCCCGCCACCACGCCCGGCTAGTTTTTGTATTTTTAGTAGAAACGGGTTTCATCGTGTTAGCCAGGCTGATCTCGATCTCTTGACCTCGTGATCCGCCCGCCTCGGCCTCCCAAAGTGCTGGGATTACAGGCGTGAGTCACCGCACCTGGCCGAATTGATGTTTTAAGCTTTATAAAGGTGACATAAATGAAGACAAGGTAGTTTATTCTTCAAACTTTGAAAGTTCAAATGTCCAGTGGACAAAAAGAATTGACAATTTTATATAGTATGCCATAATTCAGAATATAGATTTTCCTGAAGAATATATTATTCTTTATATTCTCTTCTAATGTGGTGCTGTCTTGGAATTTTTGTTAGTATAGATACAAAATGTTACCAATTTTTTTTTTTTTTTTTTTTCCCTACCAGGTATCTTCCCCTTTGTAATGTTGTATTCTAGCTTTCCCATAAAGAGTCTATTTATTTATTTGTGATTCTGGGCTTGGCCATCTTATTTGCTTTGTGCAATAGATCCTTTCAAATGTTGTAAGGAGAGGTCAAAAAACTGCCTGTGCATCAGAGTTTATTCTTTTGATAATCTTGGAAATCTTATATTAAGCATAATGTGAAATCTTGATGAGCCCACCATATGAGCAGCTTACATCCCAACCATCTTGTTGACCACTATATGGTGGCAAATGCATTAGTAAGACTACTATATATATATATATATATATATATATATATATACACACACAGTAAATACACACACACACACACACAAATATATATACGTATATAATTTTTTTTTTTTTTTTTTTTTTTTACAAGGAGTTTCGTTCTTGTCACCCAGGCTGTAGTGCAATGGCAAGATTTTGGCTCACTGCAACCTCCGCCTCCTGGGATCAACTGATTCTCCTGCCACAGCCTCCTGAGTAACTGGGATTACAGGCACCCACCACCATGCCTATGTTTTGAATTTTTAGTAGAGATGGGGTTTCACCATGTTGTCCATGCTAGTTAGATGATATCTTGAGGAGCAGCTGAAGCTAAAAACCCCAAATTGCCTAACTATAGAAATGAGAAATAAGTAGAGTATTTGTAACTCAAACCTACCAAATTTTAGGGTAGTTTGTTCTTGGTAAATGCTATTTAATACAGTTAGTATTTACTCCTTTTCATATATCACTGAGTAGCTTTTTTTCCTCACTTTCAAATTGATACTCATCTGGTACATTGAAGGAATGTAGCTAAAAGTTAACTGATTATGATATGAAGATATATATGGCATATTTTGAATATGGTTCATAAATCAGCTTGATAAAAGACCATATATTTATTTCTACAAAACAAGATATTTAAACTTTTTCAGATTTTTAAAAATATTATTAGTATCTTGGCATACTTAGCAATTTTCAACAGAGATGGTAGTGTAAAAAACTTTTATTTTTGCTTTGTTACAGATATATCAGTTTCAGAAGTCAAATTTGGTTATGCTAAAAGGATAATAAGTGACATCTTAGATCAGAAAAAAAGTTGATTATTCCTAACTACAGAAATGGAAAAATGGCATGGACTCTAATACTTGACAGATCAGTCACTGAAAGCTTTCCCACCCTTTAATGACGGCAGGGTTGTCAGTAGATATAGCTCTGTGGTAAAAGTCTGGTACACTTTCACCAGGGAATAGTGCTCCACTTATTTGCTTTCAGGAAAAACATCAATCAATCAATCAAACAAACAAAAAAAAACCTTTAAACTCTAATGAATGTTGTAGTTTTGATAGTGTTTGCAAAATATTCCAGTAAATAAGTTTCTAAACTAAATTTATATGTGAATTTTAAGTGACCTGTTCAATTTTATTGTCAAGGAAGACTTCCCCAAAGACTATCCTCCAAATTATACATATTAAGGGAAGACGACTGTTCATTATGTCAAACCTCCAGTCAATCATTTCTAATATTTATAGAAGTAATTTCCTTAAGATGAAAAACTATAGAAATGTGTTTTGTACTTGCTGTTTCAATGATAAAAACTAAATTTAATAAGCAAACACATTTTTGTGACTGTTTCTATATATTATTGATCTTGCATCATCATATTTGATTGTAGTTATAGTTTTTCAATTGTTATCTTGCGGTATTTAATTTTAAATGAATTATGAAAATTTGTTTAGCACTTATAAAACATATCAATATGCTTAACCTTAAGTAAGTTTTTAGTGAATACGAATCAACAAAAATTCTTAAAGACATAGCATGTGTAGGCCGGGTGCAATGGCTCACGACTGTAATCCCAGTACTTTGGGAGGCCGAGGCGGGTGGATCACGAAGTCAGGAGATTGAGACCCTCCTGGCTAACATGAGGAAACCCCGTCTCTACTACAAAATACAAAAAAGTAGCAGGGCGTGGTGGCGGGCGCCTGTAGTTCCAGCTACTCCAGAGGCTGCGGGAGGAGAATGGCGTGAACCTGGGAGGCGGAGCTTGCAGTGAGCCGAGGTCGCGTCACTGCACCGAAACCTGGTGACAGAGCGAGACTCCATCTCAAAAAAAAAAAAAAAAAAAAAAGAAGATATAGCATGTGTAGACTGATGTATAGCTGTACAAATTAAAAGAAGACTGCATATTAAGTCAATAGAATCAATAAGAGTAGGAATTTAGATTATTACCAAGGACAAGTAGTATAATAGTATGATTTGAAATATTTGTTTTCTTTTCCTTTCTTTTTTTTTTCTTTTTGAGATGGAGTCTTTCTCTGGCGCCCAGGCTGGAGTGCAGTGGTGACAACTGGGCTCACTGCAAGCTCTGCCTCCCGAGTTCACGCCATTCTCCTGCCTCAGCCTCCCGAGTAGCTGGGACTACAAGCGCCCGCTACCACGCCCGGCTAATTTTTGTATTTTTAGTAGAGACGGGGTTTCACCGTGTTAGCCAGGATGGTCTCAATCTCCTGACCTCGTCATCCGCCTGCCTCAACCTCCCAAAGTGCTGAGATTACGGGCGTGAGCCACCGCGCTTGGCTGATTTGAAATATTTCATCAGAAGACATTATATCTGCTTCCCTACATATTCACAGGACTAGAAAGCAAATGGAACTTAAACTAGGGGAGACAAAATAAGGAACACTTGCCCAACAAACGTAGCAATGATAAATAAATTTTCAGAAAGAAGTGAGCACTAATGGCCAGCACGTCAAAAGACAAGGTAATAATCACTGTATTTGTAAATCAAAACACATTATTTATAACTAAAATAGTAATTTATTATTTTACCCATTTACAATACTAGCCATTTTACCATATAGTCAAATATAACTTTATTAATATTTAATATTTAGTATCAATTCTTTCTGTTGGAGTTTAAATCTAGTCCTGAGTTTCACTTTTAAATTCAGTCCTATCACCCTGTTGTTTAAAATAATTTATTACATGGATGCAGACAAAATAGCCCTTCGTGTACATGAAGATGTAAATGATATATCCCCCTTAAGACTTTCCAGTTTAATTTTACCTCTAAACTTTGATGTTTTGAAAACATTGTCTTTGACTTTTTTGAAGTCCATAGTGTTGACACTACTTTGTGTAATTGTATAAGTTAGATTACTCCCATAAAATGACAAGTAGTTTAATTTATAATATTTACAAACTATGACCTGTTCAACATGATAATGTCCCATGTGCTAAGTAGACTAGTGACCAATAATATCTTAAGGGATTTGTATTTCTGTGTCCACAGATGACAAAATTGATATCCGGAATTATCAAGGTACTTATCAAGTAGAGGACCTGAAGCTGCAATCCACATATTTGATCAAGTTCATTTCTTTTTCTAATAAGATCATGTAGCTTTCTACAGAATGAAATTTATCTGTCTATTACCTTAAGATTTCTCATTTCAATGGACCACTGAATTTAAAAGTTGAAATATGGGTCATTCATGGAGAGGTTATGTAAAAGTTATTCTGCTATGATTTGTGGTCAATCATAAGTCAATAATCTGAAGCTTAAAATGTGCCCCAAAGATAATGAGCTTTTCTAATTATAAGGGGGCTCCTGGTGGGCAGGGCTAAAGTAAGCATTAAAACAAAATGAAACAAAGCATTGTAAATTAAGTTGTTGGGCCTAGTTAATGCACAATACAGTAAAATGTGGTTGCCTGTTAAGCAAACCAGACAGGAGCCTCAAAAGAAATTAATTTAAATATAATCAATGAATAGGTGCAGAATTTTAACTTTAAAACCTTGAAAACATTAAATCTACCCCAGATAATTAACACATTCTTTATATTTAATGACCATTATGCATTAGAAATACGTAATAGTACTCACACTATACTAATCTGAAAGAGCATACAGGAGTGACAAAATAGAGAGAAAAATGTATACTTTTTACTGTTAGTACATTATAGTTTTCAATCACTTCTTCATAGCTAACTAGATATTAGAACATTATTTCAGGTGCTTCAGATCTTAGTAGAAAATTTAAGCTTTTTGTTTTTTATATATGCCACCAAAAACTTGCAATGTTTATATTTCTCTGGGAACTCTGTTCCCATCACCAGAATAGTAATGTATAATATACTCAATTTGCATACTAACAGGAAATTAATTTTTAACCAAACTGTAAGTAACCTCAAGCCACCACTAAAAACATCATTTGAACTTCTAGTATTAGATTAAATTTAAAAAAATATTAAAAACTAGGCTCTTGGAGCTGAAATGTAGCAAAATTCTGCAGTGTTTCCTAGGATTTGTCAGAAATTTAAAAAGTTATTGCTTTAGTACAGCAATGGTAGTTCTTTTTTTTTTTTTTTTTTTTGAAAGAATAAGTATGCATTCTTTATTAGCAAGCTACATAATGTAATAGAAAGTCTTACAAAATCAACAAAACAATTCCTGGAACTAATAAATGTGTGTAGCCAGGTTACAAGATACAATGTTAATATAAAATGCTAATTTACTTCCTATATATTAGAAATGCATGATTAAAATTTGAACTCTCATAAAATATCATTTTCAATATATATTAGGTCATTTTTGCATTGATATAAAGGAATACCTGAGGCTGGGAAATTTATAAAGAAAACAAATTTAATTGACTCATGATTCTGCAGGATGTACAAGTGTGGCACCAGCATCTGCTTCTGGTGAGGGGCTCAGGAAGGTTCTAATCATGATGGAAGGTGATAGGCAGCCAGCATGATATACAACCAGAGAGGGAACAAGAGAGAGTGAGGGGGGAGGTGCCACACACTTTTAACCAACCAGATGTTTCATGAACTAACTGCGTGAGAACTCACTTATCACCAAGGGGATGGTACTATTCATGAGGGATCCACACTCATGATCTAATCACCTCTCACCAGACCCCACCTTCAACACTGGAAATCACATTTCAACATGAGATTTGGAGGGGTCAAGCATCCAAACTATATCACAGTAGCGCTGGAAAAATGAAATAGGTATAAATTAAAATATGTGCAAAATCTGTATGTTAAAAACTATAAAACTAATATAAAGTAATTTTTTTTTAATTTATTTATTATTATTATACTTTAAGTTGTAGGGTACATGTGCATAACGTGCAGGTTTGTTACATATGTATACTTGTGCCATGTTGGTCTGCTGCACCCATCAACTCGTCATTTACATCAGGTATGGTAGTTCTTAACGCAAATGATAAATTAACCAGCATATCCCATTTTTGAAAAACCTATATGCATGCCTTATTTTGTACTAAACACCTATGATTGACAGTGTTTCCCTTGAGAATTTTCATATAAAATTTAATTTATTTTAATATCAAGAGTGATTTAATATTACCAGCAAGAAAGCTACAGTCAGTCCCTGATATTGATGGTTTCTTCATCAGTGGGTTCAACCAACTACAGATCTAAAATTTACAGAACAAAAACAGATGGTTGTATGTACTGAACATAAACAGACTTAAAAAAATTTCATAAGAAATATGGTACAAACATAATTTACATAACATTTACATTGTATTAGGTATTATAAGCAATCTAGAGATGATTTACAATATACAGGAGGGTGTACTTAGGTTATATGCAAATATTACACTATTTTATATAAGATACTTGAGTATCTGTGAACTTTGGTATCCAATGGTGGGGGGGGGGCTTTGGAACAAATCCCCCACTGATACCCAGCAATGAGTGTAATTAGATTTGAGGTATCTTTTTCCATCCATTCAAATTATTATATAGAATTTCATAACAGCAATATGACTAATTTTCCAAGTAAGCACAAAACGTGTCTGGAGGGTATTGATAAGTACTTATAACCATCAACCTAAGACCGAAGAATGATAAAAATTTACTAGTTGGACTCCCAAAAGTAATTTTTAACGTTCATGTCAAGGTGCCCAATTGTTATAAAGTAATTTCTCCAACACTTTACATTTTTGAAATAATCTAGATAAATTCAGTCCACTAAAATTCCACTTGAGCCTATTTAATTTCCTATGATTCAGTTATATTAACAAAAGGATTTTGTTTGGGTTTGGGGGTTATGCTTGAACGAGACTCAAGTTAATCATTTGGGTACTTCAATGTTCTTAACTCAAGGATTTCTCCTGACAGCCATTTCAAGGACAGCTTTATATTCTTCAATTCATATATTCCACAAGAAATAAATACAAAGGAATTTTATTCTGCTCACATTTTTCTGCCTTGTCACCAAAATGCATTGCTTAGGGGCAATTTTCATGTATAAAAGGCCTATATGCTACATGAATTTAAACACCTCTATTTCTCAGTAAAGGTCAAAGGGTGTTAATCACAGCTCCATAATTGTTCTCAACCTTCATTAACAGACACCATATTAAACTGATGGAAAGCCCTGCTTAATCGGGCTTTGCTAAAATTACTCAGGTAGATTATCAAGATAAAAGAGGAGGAAAGCTAGAAATGGGCCCAAGGGAGAATGTGCCCTAAAAGTATCTATCTTCCTTCTGACACCAAAACCTGTGTAGCACTGAGAGATATTTGGAAAGTGAAAGTTCAGACTTACTATTGGATTTCATTGTTAAGCATTAGAGTTTGGTGGTTTCAATTATAAATGAAAGCACAACTTGCTGCAGGATGATTTCAGCAAGGATGTTCTATTTCTTCATATATAGTAATAATCTTGCTTTCCAGTACTTGAAATGTTTAAAGTCATTTAGATTTATGTAGGCTACTTCTTTTAGGTATTTATTCCTCAAAAAGCAGATATGTAAAATGTAGCAGAGTAGTTATACTATACAACAGGCTTTGCATGATTAATATATAACTACACACATTGGCTCCTTAATTCACATTGCGTTAACACAGTTATGTTTTAGTTGCTCTAAATATCATGAAACTAAAAGAAGAAAGCAATAAAATATCACATACTTAATGGCAGACATAAGGGTAATATATATTTATACACACACACACACACATATATATACACCCACATTTGATCTCCATCAAAAGGTTTGGATCAATAAAAATATGTATGTGTGGATGTTTGCATTTATCTATACATTGTGACGTTACTGTATGAATTAATATTTATTCAGTTCAACTAAAAAATTCTTTTCATTGTGGTACTCTAAAAGACCGTAAACTAAATCCTAAGAAGCCATACAAACACTTCAAAACAATTCTCTTAAGTGGGTTACCTTTTGAACAGACATACACGTGTAGTATAAAAGCAGGCAGAATAGGATACATTATTTTAGTGATATAAAATTTTACAGGAATTCGGAGAAATGAATAGTTAATTTTGGCTGAGAACCATAAACTATTCAATAATTCTTCATGAAGAAACAATGTTTAACTCAAATCTTAAATGTGTTAAATACATTTAAGTTAGATAATGTTTAACTCAAATCTTAAATCTTAAAAATGAGTTTTAAAAACTCATACTAATGGCATTGAGCAGCAATATTTCTTCATTTATTAAAATAACAGCTTGTAGGAAGATATTTGATAGCACGTATATATAATGAGAAGCATGTGACAGTTCTTTGCAAACCACCAGAGCAGAGGAGTTCAATATATCAGAAACAAAGAAAAATACAAAAACCAAGGAAAAGATGGAATGGTAGAATAATTTTAAGGACGAGAGTAGGCATTGAGTAATTCAAATGTGAGTATTTTATCATGAGGTCGTTAGGATACATTGAAATATTTTAAGAAAATATTTTAAGGAAGATATGCAATGATTTAATCTTATTTTTTAGAGTGTATTTGATGGAAGGAGGTGAAAGTGAAACCTAGAAGATGAATTTGAATGTAATTGCTGAATTCCATTGAAAAATAAAGGTAATGTGACATAACTATGATAGTGGCAATGGGAATTAGTATGCAATAATGATAGCGAGATAAGAAAGCTCAAACTTGGAAACTGATTAGATGGGTGATCACAAATATAGAAAAGGCAAAATTCTAAATAAGGACGTTGTATTATTTGTTACTATTTCATTTTTCGTATGGGGAGGTCTTTCTCTCACCTCACTTCTACCACATACTTAATCTTATATTTCTGAAGTAGAAATATAATTTTATATATATATAAAAAAACAAGATAATGAAAGGAGAACAAAAGAAAGTCCATAAGATTACATTCTTGGTGCTTTGATTCATGGTGATAAATTTTTGTAAACACTGTTCCTTTCTATTAAAATCATGAGCCTATATCGACTTTAGTGAGCATTCTGTAAACAGAGTTGGAAAATAAGATTGTTAATTACTCTAATTCCAAAGATCTCTTTTCCAGTTTATCTGAATATCCATGTCAGAAATTACATTACAGGTTTGCCTTTAAAATATAATGTGATGCTAATCCATCATCAATGCTTTAACCAGTGTGTTCTTACCAATTAACAGTGTAAAAGCCATTCAGCATCTGAAACCAATACTTTAAAAAAAAAAAAAAATCCCATGGAAATTGTCTGTGAAATTCATAGAAAAATATTCTTTGTCACAAATTTGAATGTGCAAGGACAAGTTTTGAAATGGTGTCGATGTATCAAAATAACACATTTCATGCTGTGTGATAAAATTTTCAACACTGTCAAACTCAGAGAAATAATATCTTAACAGGTTTACAGGAAAGCAAAACATGCTTCATTATCGCTTTGAATATTTCATGAGATTAAAAGAAGCATTTTTTTTTCCCCCAGGGAAGAATCTGTTTTGTTACTGAGAAAAACTTGTTTAGGTTTGAAAAGGTCAACATTTTTAAGATAAATGTCATATTTTCGCTTAAAAAATATGAATTTCCAATTTTTTTCAGAGTGAAAACTCATGTAATAGTTGCAATATAATTTCATTTGTAGATATCCAAGTCAATATTTTCAAAGAAAACATCACACATTTTTTAAACACAACTAAGAGAAACTAACCTTATGATAGAAAATTAATTTTAGTGTCTCAGGTGTGTATTGTATTGATGCCATTGGGCTATGATATATCTTGATTTGAATCCAAGACATTCCCTCCACTGTGACAAACTAACGTTTCCAGACCTTCTTCTTAATTTGCTAGAGATGCTGTAACAAGATGCCACAGACTGGATGGCTTAAAAAAAACCAAATTCATTTTCTCACTATTCTCAAGGCCAGAAGTCCAAAAACATGGTGCTGACAGGGTTTTATTTCTTCTGAAGTCTCTCTCCTTGGCTTGAAGATGGCGGCCTTCTCACTGTATCCTCACATGGCCTCTCTTTGTGTGTTCACATCTCTTGATGTTTCTCTCTCTGCCTTAGTCTCCTCTTCCATGATATAATGATACCAGTCAGATTGGATTAGGGCCCATTCCAATGACCTCATTAAGGCTTAATTACCTTTTTAGGGTCCCTAAACTCAAATATAGTGACATTCTGACATACCAAGAGTTAGGACTTCAACACATGAAGTTTGGAGGGAGCAACTGAGTCCACGTCAGTCCTAATTATTTCAGAATACAAAGAAGCAGATTTATCATTTAAAATTCACAGTAATATAGATATTGAACAGAAATACATTTTATTCCCAACCCAATTTGACAACAAATAAAATTAAATTAGACTTTAAGGAAACTATGAGGAAATTTCTCAGAGATATTCTTGAGCAATGACAATTTGTTTTCATTCGTAATGCTCATACACTATTACTGCTTAATTACTCCACTTGTCTTTCAGTTGATTAACACTTGGCCAATTTCTTACTTCATTTATAATCCTATGTCTGTAAACTTCATTTTGTTAGCAACGTATCTACCACTTTGGAGGAGGTTAACAGCTATTTCAGTGTCTGGAATAAATACTATTTTAGTAGCAGAAAAGTGTCTTTTAAATTCCTGACATTATAAAGAAAGAAAAGAAAGATACTTTATATGTTGAAGATAATCTATCTCAAGCTGGTTGTCAGTAGAATATTAAATGTTGATTTTGTGGACACCCTCACGCCCAATATTACTGACACTATTTATAATTATTCAGTACAGACTGATCAATGCATTAACAATAGCAACAACAAAGAAAGTACATCTATGTAATATATAATTTCAATATTAATATAGTATTAATATATAATTATCTAAGGTTATGTAATTTGTTTAAAAAATTGGAGTGCTGAGGGAAACAAGGGGGATGTACACTATAATATTTTTATTTGTTTTTTAAAACGTTTTAAATATATTTATGACACTCAATACATTATGATTTTTTAAAACTGAATAAATAAAATAATATTCCTGCAGCCTGTAAAAATGTAAAGATATTTTCTAAGTAATATGCAGGATATTCTTCCTGTTACTTACATTGTATTTGAAATATTATAAATGTGTATATAATAACATATATATGTTACTTTTCTTGAGAAATAAAAAAATATACTGAGTAAATGTGGAGATAATTCTACATCGTTTCTGGTATTGGATGTTATAAAGATATAATTTCCTCCCCAAATAAACATATATGCTTAATACAATGATTATCAAATTCAAATTATTTTTAAAATTTTGAATGAAAAGGTCAATAAGTAAGAAAAGCTAACAAACTTTGGAAGTGGAAAGGCTATGTTAAAACTTGCTTTAGTAGAAATTAAGGCCTATATTAACATTTCAATACTTAACCAATTGTGGCCTTGTTTCCAGAACAGAGAACTGATTTATATCTCGAAATAGGAGCCTAGAATATGCACAAATGAAGATACAATGAAGAAAATGAAACAGATATTAGAATATTTAATAAACAATGATGGACAAGTGACTGAAAAACCAGGTTCATCTGTCTACTTATCTAAAAAAATTTCATTATAAAATATCAAACAAATAAATATAAATCACTACTCATTTAGGTTCCAGATGAAAAAAAGACTGTAAATAGTAAAAATGCAGAAAAGAAAAAAATGTAGGAAAACACTGGTAGTCTAATTTCCTAACCCCATATTTCCATTTCTTAACAAATCCTATTGATTTTACCTCTAAAGCCTATTGCTTATCAGGCAATTTCTCTCTGTCTTTTTTACCGCCACGCAAAAAGTAGTCTACAACTGGACTTCAGTAGCAGCCTCCTAAATTATTGTCAGTTATCCAAAAGCTTACCCCATTCATCGTTCAGCAGCAAGATTACACTGTAAAATATAATACATGCTAGCAATTATTAAGCATGTAGTATGGGTCATGTATTGTTCTATTTTCTTGGCTATAATAACACATTAATCTTCAGATTAATCTTAACTTATGGCTCTCATTTTTAAATGAATAACCTGAAAAAGATGAATAATTTATGACTTTAGCATTCATTAACAAAGTCACACAGAGAGTGGCAAGGCAAGATTTACACCCACACACTTCCACACTGAACTGCCTCTGTAAAGCAGCCCTGAAATTTATCTAGAATTAGAGAATAACCTTCAGCTTCTTTCCATGGCATATAAAGCCCTTGTTGTGCTGCCTGCCTGCCTGTCTCCTGACTCATTTCATATGACCTCCACCCACTCACTCACAAGTCTTTAATTACACCAGCCTCCCATTGAATTCCTTGCACTTGCCAAGCTTATTCTTAGCTAACATCCTTTGCTTTTGCATCACTCTGGTTCTTCCCAGTGTTCTTCAAATAGTATATCCTCAAAGATAAAATACCCTACATAAAATAACGTCTGTCCTCAACAAATACATACTCCAGGGGCTATTACTTCATGCTGTTTATTCTTCATAGCACCCACCACTATCATACATTTTTTCTCTTTGTTAGTAATTTATTTTTTGTCTTCCCACATTAGAATGTAATCTCTCTGAGGTCAGGTGTCTTGCCTTTTTTGATCAGAGCTCTATCAACAATGATTAAATCACTATGTGACACAGAATAATTTCTTAATATTAAATTAATGAAGGTATTAAATTAATGCCAGACTAAATCAGCAAAACTTTTGTAGGCTAAAAAACTGTGATTAGAACTGTTCTTCCCACTCAATTATTTTGTAAACCGAAAACTATTTTAAAAATCGATTAATTAAAAACTTAAAATAATATTAAAAGAAAAAAGAGAAAAGCCTTTTCAATATTATAATACTACAATGAGTTAAAATTTCTAAATATGAAATTTTATAATTTATTTATACATAAAACATCAAGACCCTAATTTTAATAATGTGGAAAAGACACTGAAGTTTCCTGTATTTGAAAATGCAAATGTTGAACACATGTATAAAATAATTTAAATTTTAAATTCTTTCCTTTTGAGAATTTGTATTCTCTTGGAAAAGATGGACAAAAACAAACGAATAAATATATCTGTCACAACCTATACATAAAGAAATCTAAAACAGTTAGATAATAAAACCTCATTTGATATCCTGATTGATAAGAAGAAAAATAAAACAAGATTAAGATATAGGATACCATAATATTTATTGAAATAATTGGTTTGTTAAGCATTTATATAACTGCACACATCTAACTTTTTATAAAAATATTTCATTAAATTCACACAACCGCTATGAGGAAACTTCTAGTATCTTAATGTTTTACATATGGAAACAGAAATAGAGAGGTTAAGATACTTGCCAACAGCACAAACTACCACAACACAGAGCCTGAATTTGAAGATTTTGAAGTCCACACTTGTAAAAATTGTTACCACTTCCAGTATTTTGTGTAAGTAATTAACAAATGAGAGAATAAGTGAATTAATATTTTCTACTTGGTCAATTTATCAAATTACATTGTAAATCAATTGTGTTCATAATTCTTTTATTCATAAATACAATAAAAATATATCCATATAATCTAATCTTGACTTTCTCCTTTAAGTATGAACAATTACATTTTGTCTATGTCTACCAGAATGTAAATCTAGCAGATTACATATTTATTTTCATTTATTGAATTGTCCTTTTAAAATTTCTTATGTTGAGGGAAATTTACAGTACTAAATGCCCACATCAAAAAGCTGGAAAGATCTCTAATCAACAACCTGACATTTCAACTAAAAGAACTACAGAATCAAGAGCAAACAAACCTCAAAGCTAGCAGAAGGCAAGAAACAGCCTAGATCACAGTAGAACTGAATGAAATAGAGACATGAAAAGTCCTTCAAAAATTAAAGAATTTAGGAGCCGTGTTTTTTTTTTAAATAGTTGATAAAGTAGACCACCAGCTGGACTAATAACGAAGAAAAGAGAGATGAATCAAATAGACACAATCAGAAATGAGAAGAAGGATATCATCATTGACCCTACAGAAATACAAACAACCATTGGAGAATACTATAAACAGCTCTATGCACATAAACTAGAAAATCTAGAAGAAATGGATGCATTCCTGGAGGCATACAGCCACCTAAGACTGAATCAGGAAGAAATGGAATCCCTGAATAGACTAATAATGAGTTCTGAAATAGAGGCAGTAACAAATAGCCTAACAACAACAAAAAAAGCCCAGGACTAGACAGATTTACAGTTAAATTCTACCAGAAGTACAAAGAGGAGCTGATACCATTTCTACTGAAACTATTCCCAACAACTGAAAAGGAGGAACTCCTCTCTATTTTATGAGGTCAGCATCAGCCTGATGCCAAAACCTGGCAGAGATATAAGAAAAAAAGAAAACTTTAGGTCAGTATCCCTTATGAATATCAATGCAAAAATCTTCAATAAAATACTGGCACACCAAATCCAGCAGCATATCGAAAAGCTTATCCACCATGATCAAGTCGGCTTCATCCCTGGGATGCAAGGTTGGTTCAACATAGCAAATCAATAAATGTAATTTATCACATAAGCAGAACTACCGAAAAATAAAATAAATAAATAAAACCATGATTATCTCAATAGATGCTGAAAGGGTCTGGGATAAAATTCAAAATCCCTTCATGTAAAAAACTTACAATATACTAGGTATTGAATGAACATACCTCAAAATAATAAGAACCGTATATGACAAACCCACAGCCAATATCATACCGAATAAGCAAAAGTTGGAATCATTCCCTTTGAAAACCAGCACAAGACAAGGATGCCCTCTCTCACCACTCCTATTCAGCATGGTATTGGAAGTTCTAGCCATGGCAATCAGGCAAGATAAAGAAATAAAGGGTATTCAAATAGTAAGAGAGGAAGTCAAATTATCTTTCTTGGAAGATGATATGTTCCTATAAAACCCCATCGTCTCACCCCAAAAGCTCCTTCAGCTGATAAGCAGCTTCAACAGTCTCAGCATACAAAATTAGTGTGCAAAAATCGCTAGCATTCCTACACATCACCAACAACCAAGCAGAGAGCCAAATCATAAATAAACTCCCATTCACAATTGATACAAAGAGCATAAATTATCTAAGAATGCAGCTAACAAGGGAGGTGAAGGACCTCTTCAAGGAGAACTACAAACCACTGCTCCAATAAATCAGAGAGGACACAAACAAATGGACAAACATTCCATGCTCATGGATAGGAAGAATCAATACTGTGGCAATGGACATACTGCCCAAAGTAATTTATAGATTCAATGCTATTCCCATTAAACTACCATTGACTTTCTTCACAGAATTAGAAATAACTACTTTAAACTTTTTATGGAACCAAAAAAGAGCCCGATTAGCCAATATAATCCTAAGGAAAAAGAGCATAACTGGAGGCATCACACTACCCGACTTCAAACTATACAAAGCTATAGTAACCAAAACAGCATAGTACTGGTACAAAAACAGACAAATAAACCAATGGAACATAACAGAGAACTCAGAAATAAGACTGTACACTTACAACCATCTGATCAACAAATCTGAAAAAAGCAATGGGGAAATCATTTCCTATTCAATAAGTGGTGCTGGGAGAACTGGATAGTTAAATGCAGAAAACTGAAACTGGACCCCTTCCTTAAACCTTATACAAAAATTAACTTAAGATGGATTAAAGACTTAAATGTAAAACCCAAAACCATAAAAACCCTAGAAGAAAACGTAGACAATACCATTTAGGACATCGGCAGGGTAAAGACTTTGTGAATAAAATGCCAAAAGCAATTGCAACACGAGCCAAAATTGGCAAATGGGATCTAATTAAATTAAAGAGTTTCTGCACAGCAAAAGAAACTATCATCAGAGTGAACAGACAGCCTATAGAATGGGATAAAAGTTTTGCAATTTATCCATCTAACTAAGGTCTAACATATGAAGTCTACAAATTTTCAAGAAGAAAACAAACAACTCCTTTAAAAAGTGGTCAAAGGACATGAACAGACACTTCTGAAAAGAAAACATTTATGTAGCCAATAAGCATATATAAAAAAAAAAGCTCAGGCCGGGCGCGGTGACTCAAGCCTGTAATCCCAGCACTTTGGGAGGCCGAGACAGGCGGATCACGAGGTCAGGAGATCGAGACCATCCTGGCTAACATGGTGAAACTCCTTCTCCACTAAAAAATACAACAACAAAAAAAACCCCAAAACAAACAAACAAATAAAAACTAGCCAGGCGAGGTGGTGGGCGCCTGTAGTCCCAGCTACTCGGGAGGTTGAGGCAGGAGAATGGCTTAAACCCGGGAGGCAGAGCTTGCAGTGAGCTGAGATCCGGCCACTGCACTCCAGCCTTGGTGACAGTGTGAGACTCCGTCTCAAAAAAAAAAAAAAAAAAAAAAAAAGGAAGCTCAACATCAACATCACTCATCATTAGAGAAATGTAAATAAAAAACACAATGAGATACATCTCATGCCAGTCAGAATGGCAATTACTAAAAAGTCAAGAAACAACAGATGCCGGAGTGGTTGCAGAGAAAAGGGAACACTTTTACACTGTTAGTGGGTGTGTAAATTAGTCCAAGCAAGGTGGAAGACAGTGGTGATTTCTCAAAGATCTAGAAGAAGAAATGCCATATGACCCAGCAACCCTATTATGGGTATACACCCAAAGAAATATAAATCATTCTGTTACAAAGATACACATACGTGTTGTTCATTGCGGCACTATTGACAACAGCAAAGTCATGGAATCAATCCCAATGCCCATCAATGATAGACTGAATAAAGAAAATGTGGTGCATACACACCATGGAATACTGTGCAGCCATAATAAAAGAGTGAGATCATGTCCTTTGTAGGGACATGGATGCAGGTGGAAGTCGTTATTCTCAGCAAACTAAGGCAGGAACAGGAAACCAAACACTGAATGTTCTCACTTATATGTAGGAGCTGAATGATGACAACATGTGGACACATGATGGGGAACGACACACACTGGGGCCTGCTGGGGGAGAGAAGGGAGAAGGAGAGCATCGGGAAGAATAATAAAGGCTCTGATTAATAACTAGGTGATGGGTTGATCTGTGCAGCAAACCACCATGGCACACATTTACCTATGTAACAAACTTGCATATCCTGCACATGTACCCCAGAACTCAAAATAAAAGTTTGATTAAAAAACAAAGTTATCAAAAAATAAAATGAAACCTCTTACATTGAAAATTTAATTTCTTACCTGCAAAATTACCACTGCAAATATTAAATTAAACTTTTTTTTTTCTTGAAGGACTATTTATAATTTACAGTCAAGTATAACAGAATCACCTAGATGACTCCATTTTTTTGATGTTTTATGGATTTATCATTGTTTTATTTTTTAATTCAATCATTAAGAAAACTATTGTGGCATTAAAACCACAATTACGATTTTAAAAAAAGCCAGTTTCCATTTTAGATACTTTTGCTCTCCAAATCAAAAAGTTCCACATTATAATAAAAGGAACAGAAAGAAAAGAAAGATAGCAGGAATACAAACACTATTATCAGAGGATGAGAAGTATTTTTTTTTTCCTTTTCTCAAACATCTAGCTTTTTCTCAAAACATTGCTTTTCCCCTCTGCTACATCCAGAAAAACCCATTGGTTGAAACAAAATTCTACAAAAACTTGGACTGCATGTCTTGGTGTTGGTTTTCTAAATGAATAAATTATGTAGTTCACTGAATGAGTAAATACATTGCTAAAATAATAGGATTGAATTATTCCACCTGCAAAGGAACACTGAAGAAATAAATACAAATTACATTATCTCTATTATATTCTTATTTTTTATTTCAAATATTATGGGCAAGATAAAGTCAACCTTCTGGAGAAATGTATTCTATCATCAAAATTCCAAGGGAAAATCTATGCATGTGTATATACATGTAAATTTATACTTACAGTGGCATATGGAGTTTTTTGTCATATCATTATTTATATTTATAATTAAATGTCTAATTATGCTACTTTTTGTAAAAACTGTTAATGCATCAGATATACCTAGAAAAAGAAAACACACATTATTTTCATTTTAATGTGTGGCAAAGCTGGTAAGAAGCTGTTAACAATACAGAATTGTAATGTGATGGTTTTATGTACTGAGGGGTGTGAAGCTGAATTTATTAAACAGATCAAAGATACCTATTTTTGTTATTTTTCTATGTTAGCAAATAAATGCTACTTCCAATATGTTGTGTTCTGATAAATATTCAGTATGCTAAAATGGAATCTAATGGCAATCACTGACCTTTGTATCATTTTTTAAAACTATATTAAAATAATGAACACATATTTTAAATAAATGTGTTTATTTTCTAGTTTTTCTTGTAAGAAATGCTGGCTAGTAACAAACTATAAATACAGATGAAAAATTAGCAGGACTTTTTTTTTTCTCTAAGTTTAAGCACTACCATTTATTATTCCACATATCTTCCCTTTTCTACCTATAACCTAATATCTGAGGGGAATTCATGAATATTTATTTGAGAGTAATGAGGGTCAAGCTAAAGCAAGGTAATGGACCAGTTCTCTTTTGTCCCCTTTCCTCCCTGTAGGAGTGGATCATTTCTTAATGGGGCACTTGACATAATACATGAGTAGAAAGTTTACCTTTTTCCTCCCACTCACTCTCCCCTAGAGGTGCAAAGGCAGAGTGCTTTCTTAATAAAACCATTTATGGCTGAAGGTGCTTTTCCTCGCATCTTTATAAACAGCAACAGATATAATCACAAATGTGTGTGCTAAAAACATTTTTCTTATTCAGAATGTGATATTGAAATCTACAGGATCACTCAAGTCATATCTAGAATTTAGCTGTGAGATCACAGATCACTCTTCATGAACAAACTTTTTATTTATTTTTTCCTGGAGATTTCTTTGAGTTTGCCTTTGAATTATGAGTGCTGCCCCTAATGAAGAAATGCATGCCACCAGGAAACAGAGCAGATTTTGCCCAGATTCTTTCCTATGGACTGGGCTCGGCAATCCCTGATAGGTCTATTCATGTGTTTGTCTAAAATAGTTCATTCTATACAGGAAGACTCACATCAAGGACTTTACAACAAGCTTCCAAACCTATTCTACAGCAGCCCATGAACACCCAACTGGTCCAGTAGATCAATGAAGTTGGCAATCATATCTTCAATGCCATACCAAAACAAATTTAATTTTAGTGTGGAAGCAAAGTCACTGATAAAACAAATTTTCTGACTAAATACTTTTCTGATTTAATGAAAAGTATTAATATTCAAAATGAGATAAATGAAGTGAGTTGATACCACATTTATGTTATTAAATTTAATTTAAAATTTTGATTAACCTTTAATGGATACAGCTTACGTTATGACTCTAAAGTGCTAACTTTAAAAAATTGAGAATATTATCTTTTACAACTTAAAATTTTGTGACCTCATAAAAATCAAACATTTTATTTTTTATGTTTTATTATTTCTTTTCAATAAAGATAATTTCTCTAATACAGTAAAGTTCTATTGAATATTATGATTTAAGTACATATGAATACTACAAATTATCACTAAAAAGACAAATCTTGTGAAAGGGCAGAGTTTAATGGAATATACCTTTATCTTTAGGGAGGTAAAAGAGAGAGATGGTTTTCCATAGGGCTTTCAATAAACAAAATATATATAAGGTATAGCTAAAAGGACAGAAATTCTAGTATAAACTTTTGGTTTATGGAATTACAACTATTTATTTTAAAATTTTGCTCTCACGTATTCTACAATACATTAAAAATCTAGCTTTTGTTGTCATAGTTATAAACCTTAATGCAACAATTTATGAATTACAATTCATGCGAGTTGTCCAAATGCATTTGTTGACTGCAGTTTATGTTTAAACAACTACTTTTTTCATGTGTAGAAATTTACAATAGCTCAAAAATGTATTACCTTCTGAAAAAAAGAAGTTGGTTGGATTAGGAGAAGGTCAACCATATTCATTAAAATTGTGCCTTGCTCTAGAAAAATAAAATCCAATTATTTTCAGTGTAGAAATACCAGTGATTTTTTAGATCATTGATTCAGGCCTCATTTTGTTAGTATACTGTCTCAGAAAGAGTATCTGCCTGATTTGTATGCAGATGTCATACATTTCTGCCTACATATAAGTATTTTACTAATCATAGACTACTATCATAAGCTCTAAATTTTACAAACATAAAGCACATGTTTATACAGTTGATATGGCTTGGTTGTGTCCCCACCCAAATTTCATCTTGAATTGTAGCTCCCAGAATTCCCATGTGTTCTGGGAGAGACTTGGTGGGAGGTAACTGAATCATGGGGTCAGTTTCCCCCATACTGTTCTCTTGGTAGTGAATAAGTCTCACAAGATGGGATGGTTTTATAAGAGATTTCCCTTTTCATTTGGATCTCATTTTCTCTTCCCTGCAGCCATGAAAGACATGCCGTTCACTTTCCACCATGATTGTGAGGCCTCCCCAGCCACGTAGAACTGTGAGTTCATTAAACATCTTTTTTCTTTATACATTACCCAGTCTTAGGTATGTCTTTATCAGCAGCATGAAAATATACTAATACAACAGTTATAAGAACAATTCTTAGAAATAAAGGATTTTTTGCTAATATATTTAAGGAAATACCTGTCTCACATCCTAGAGTGCTATCCTAAAATGCTAATTAAAATTGAATCTATTTAGCTTTGTCTGTCCACTGCAGACTTCCAAGAGCTTATTCAGCAAACTCTGATAAGCCAATGTGTCTGACCGTTTGAGGTGTTCCTTGCTGTGTAGATGTTTTCTAAGATACTTGAAGTAGGGTGTAGATAAGGCTGATAATAAATAAGCACGGATCAAACAATCTGACTAAATTTTTTTAAGTCTAGCTTTGACTTCTATTACCAAATGTCATTTGAAAATGAAAAACTTCTTTTACTTTCTATATGTTTTCAGTCCAAAACCTAGAACTTCGATTTTTTAACAGTGCCAATATTTGCAACTTAGGGACAAATTAGATAGAATTACCTCCACAAATCAATCCTTAATACTTTACCATAAAACTGCCATTTGACATTTGATAACATCTCATATTCATTCTCTGCTGCTTTTTTTTTTTTTTTTTTTTTTTTTTGAGATGGAGTTTTGCTCTTGTCGCTCAGGCTGGAGTGCAATGGCCCAATATTGGCTCACTGCAACCTCTGCCGCCTCCCGGGTTCAAGCAATTTTCCTGCCTCAACCTCTCGAGTAGCTGGGATTATAGGTGTCCACCACCATGCCCAACTAGTTTTTGTATTTTCAGTAGTGACAGGGTTTCACCATATCAGCCAGGCAAGTTTCGAACTCCTCACCTCAGGAGATCCACCCTCCTCGGCCTCCCATAGTGCTGGGATTACAAGCATGAGCCACTGCTCCCGGCCCTTTTTTTTTTTTTTTTTTTTAAAGTAGAAAGGGGGTTTCACCATGTTGGCCAGGCTGGTCTCAAACTGCTGACCTCAGGTGATCCACCTGCCTCAGCCTCCCAAAGTGCTGGGATTACAGGTATGAGCCACTGCACCCAGCCTTGCTTTTTATTTTAGTTATTGTCATCTCTGCAACTAAATTATAAACTTATTGGGCATAGTAATTATTTATTGTTTAATTTTCATAGCCCCTAAAGTAATAATAATACTGATTTTAATATTGAAGTGTAAGCAGTCTGTTAATATTTGATGAATGAAAGAATAAATAGCATTTATAAGAGTTAAATATTACAGAAAGATGGTTTAGTCAACAAATGAAAGTGTGGTCACATTAGTCAGTCCTGACTGGTTGTAAAGTGGATCAACATAGAATAAATACAGAAAGAAAAGGAAGAGGCAACAGAGCCCAAAACTGAAGTAATGGGATTACGGCAATCAGGCAGGGGAGCTATAGAAGGCAGAGGCTGCAACAGCAGAAGTGGCCATAACAGTCAGAAGTGATGATAGATGGGGTGAAAAGCAATAACGGGCAAGGGCGACAGACAGCAGCAGAGAAAAAAAACAAAACCAAGAATATAATGGTAAGAGAGTACCATCTTGGGTGACACACTGATCCAGGAAAAACTAATATAAGTAGAAATACATTCAATGCATACTAATAGCCAAGGCCTCAGGGACTTCAGAATACAGATGAAAAACACAGTGAAGCAAAATAGAAAATAGAGCAAGAGAAATGGGATAACCATTAAAGAATAAAGAGCTTCACAGGCATCCGTGGCTTCTGAATGTGAGAAATTTAAAAGATCACACATCTTTTACCTGAAAAATGGGCTGAAAATAGTGGATGACTGAGACTGAATAGTATTGTCAATCTTCTTCCTTCCCTCTTACCTGCTTTCCTCTTTACATTCCTTCCTTTCTTTTTTTCTTCTTTAAATCTTTCTTTTCCTTCTTTTAAAATCAGTGACACACTAGGCAAAATATGAAATTCTTAATTTTAGAAAAATGTGCCTCTTCCTTTTCACTCTCCATCCCCTCTTCTCTCTTCCTTCCCCAACTGCACTCCTCATTAGAAGATATTCTTTTAAATTGTATTCTTTAGAGTTGAATTGGAAGTTTTGACAATTGAGACTGTTAATAAACATTTTGTAAACCTGTCTTTCCTGAGGCACAATAACCATGTTCCATTAAAACTGAAGAATGTATAAGAATGTATTTTCAAGAGAAACCTGGAAAAATTGATTTAAATTTTTATTTTGGAAATTCAATTAAATGTAACTACTGATTCCAATTGTAAAAAAAAAAAAAAAAAACTTAAAGAAGTGTAAAGTGGCCATCACAATATTGGAGCAACTAACACATAAACATTTTTACTAAAAGATTCTTGTTTTTCTTCATTGATCCTCATAATTTGCCCTTGTAAAACCATGGATTCTAAATTACTTTTTAAAAATTCTTATTCTGTGGAGTAGGTAAAATAAAGGTCTCCTCAAAATCCTTGACCTGTTCTCTAGAAATTATGCATATGTTACTTTCTATAGCAAGACAGAATTACAGATGTAATTAACTTAAATGTTCAGTTGATCTCAAAGGGATTATCTGGGGGTAATCCACCAGGGAACTCAAATAAATTTGATACAAATTCAGTGTTATTAAAAGAATCCTTAAAAGGAAAAGAGGAAGGCAAATAAGGTCACAGTGAGTGAGGCAATGTGAGAAGGACTTGATACACCACTGGCTTTGAACATGAAAGTGGGTCACAAGTCAAGGAATACAGGAAGCTCCCAGAAGACCCAAAACACAATAAAGTAGAGTATCACGGAGAGTCTCTAGAAGGATGTATTCAGGCCAATAATTTGATTTTATTAGTAAGACTGGTTCTGGATTTTTGGCCTCTAAAATTGCAAGATAATAAAATTGTGCTTTTGCAAGTCATTACAAATTGTTCTAGCATTTTTTTTTTCTCTTACAACAGCCATAGGAATCTAATAGAGTCTGTATGGTTATTGTGACACACATTAAGTAAAGGAATATATTGATTTTAGAGGTAATTAGGACTATGAAGTTAAAATGTGTAAAGATTCTTAAGTTGAAAATGGTAATTACTCTGATAACTATAGTTGAGTTTAACTGATATCAAATGCATTGTTATTTTCATTATATTTTGAGTTTTCATGAATACATGGTTACAGTAAAAATCTAAAATGAGAGATTGCAAATCTCAAGTTACCAATTGGTCTCAACCTATGCTATTCAAATCATGCTAGCAAGAAAGCAGTGTCTATTATATGAGCTTGAAAAAGGTAAAAATTCACATTCCCCTGGAATATAATTTCCATTAGGGAAGTCATCTCTAAAGGATCAAATATATGTCAGATAAACATACAATAAGGAATGAAAATGGTTATTTAAAAGTGTAATCAAACTTTACCATTAAAAGTCAAAGAGGGCAATTTATAAGATCTCCTTTAATGAAAATCAAAATGGCTTTGCAGTTTATAATGTTCGAAAAAAGTGTCTATTATCTCCCTCTCTCTCATATTGCTTTGCATTATATCAAAACTTCACCTTTAATATCATTATAAAACATATATTTGTTGGAATATACATAAGGTTATATTATTTACCATTATATTTTCAAGTTTTTTCCTTATTTTCTCTGAATTACAAGAGTCTCTGAGATGTTTTTTTCTGCTGCCAGTTTCTCTGTGACTGTACATATGCTATTCCCATGCCTAAAATATTTTTTCATCCATATTTTTGGATAGTGAAATCATTTACACTCATTAAAACAAAGCTCAAAGATCCTTCCCTCTGTGAAGTCTTCACAACTCTCCTAGGCTGCTAAGGTTGCCAGTTATGATGTAAATGCAAAAATACTTTGATATGCTTTTCTACCTGGCATTATGATTCTAACTTTACATGCATTTCTCCACCTTGGAAGGTGAATTATTTAAAAGATAGGACACGGTCTCATTCATCTCAGTATCCTCAGTCCCCAGCACAGTGTCTAGGACACTTTATCAATGTTTATTAAACAAATTAAGTGCCTGTTTACATTCCAGGCATGTATCTTTCAATGTAACATCTTGCATTTGTCCTGGTGAAGTATTGGGATGGGATGAAATACTGGCATTCAATGTCTTTTATCCCCACCCCAAGAATAAATCTGAAAAAACTTTAGTGACAAATTAATGTATTTTTTAAGGAATTTCATTTTTAGCACCTAATTTTCATCTGTTTGCTGAATGCCCATTTAAGCTACACTAGAGGCATAGGAAACATTTTATTCTGTAGAGAGTAATCAATTTCTTATAGAAGGGTTTAAATGCCTTTATTTATATGTCAATAATCTACTCTGTTTTTAGTCTAGTAACCACTAATCCAGTTTATATTTATTTTTCCTGTTTCCTGATGCTAAATAAATAAAGTTTAATCATAATACTTAGAAACATAATACAGGTAAGTGTTCCAATGCCTGGTGCCCTAAGGCAGACAGCCTGGCTTAAATCCTAGGCATGACACTCACAATGCTAGTAAGTTTGAACAAGGCAGCAGCTTGTTCTGTGACTCAGTTTTCTGACAGCAGATCCTCGACTTTTAGCCAGGTTGTAAATGTTTGGAGGAGGCAAAGGAAAAATTGCATATGCTAGATGGAGCCATGTTTAAGGGATAGCTATGTTTAACACCGCCTGATATGTCTTCAATTCATGCATTTATTCATTTAAATATATTATGTGCCTATATGGTTGAGACTCTGACTAGTAATTGTAAAGTCATGTACCAATTTGTAAAAATCGTAATAATAGTAATAATAACAATAACTGGGGGAGTAACATCAACCAGGCTGTGAAGCAAAAGATTCCAGCCTTTGTCTTCCCACCAAAACACAATAACTGGACAGCCATCCCTGAATGAATATAACCTGGTAGAGCTCAGAAGTCAATTTAAGAAGGTATAACAGCACAGTAGAGGAAAAAAAGAATAACTGCACCAAAATAGTGAAAAAAGACACACTCATTTTGCTTGTAGCATCCCATCCCCCAAGAAGACATTGCTAACAAGAAGAGGGCGATCTTTGTCTCACTAGCTTTCCCTCATAGGAAAAAGAAAAGCAGGATAAATAACCAGCTTCTTCAGACTTAGGGTCATTGCTCAGAGGGTCTGCTTTAGTGGTATCCTACCCAGCTCACTAAGGAAGCTGGTATCGCTGACACATCTGGAAACAGAGAAACAAAAAAAGTGTGGCACTATTAGTATCAGCCATGTGGCAGAAGCCACCATGGTACCCAGTGGCTGCTCTACAGAGGACTCCTGTATCCTTTATCACCAGGGCCACAGTTTTTCACCTTTGCAGACTCCAGGTGCCTGAGCCACTGCCTCGCTAACATCCCGATCTCTGGAACTGTCCTGGGACCCAGTGAAGCTACTGCATCTGAATGCCCAAACACAGCCCAGGCCTCTGCCCTTGGCCCCAGGTCCCAATGCAAAACATGCGTCCATGGTGGATTCCGCAGCTGTGTGCATGCAGACAACCCAAACCTAAAATGTCAACCCTCACTGCTTCCTAGAAACCTGAAAAAGGCAATAGAGCTGTGCACATGCACATTGCCAGCCCTGGAATCTGCAGCTACACATGTGCAGGCAGCCAGCCCTGAGTCTGTCACTTCTTGAATCACTGTACTTGTCCTTACACCTAGTTCCTGAAGCCACATACATGCACAGCACGGACTAAAATCCCTACAGAAAAGCACAACACCTGTAGCCCGTCCCCACATCCAAGCGCATGCATCGGTGGCTCAGGTCCACATTGCTAATGATTTTGATCCCTCACTGCAGAATCTGGAAGTACTGCTGAGGATCCCAACAGCCCATGTACCCATTGTAGAATTCCTGAAGCTCTTGAAATCATGGGCTACCCAGTTTCCAGTGTTGCAGATCCCAGCTTCCCGAGTTTAAAAGGCGCTGTGAACCTCAGACCTAAAGCTACACAGGCTCTCGCACTTGATATCTGATGCCATAGCACATTTCAGCATTCCCTTATCTTCCTCCCACTTCCCACAGTTGAATGCCTTTTCACACCAAAGTTACTCCATAAAATCTGGAAGAGATTACTGTTTCTTCAAATGTGCAGCCACTTGTGCAAGGTGACAAGCATCATGAAGAATCAGGAAAATGATATCACCAAAGCAAAACAATAAACTTGCAGTTACCAAAAAAAAGAGAAAAAAACATGGAGATTCACAAGTCTTCCAAAAAAAAGTCTCAAAATATTTGTTCTAAGGTAACTCAGTGAACTATAAAAGAAAAAGGATAAATAACTTAATGACATTGGGACAACTATACAAGCACAAAATTAAAACTTTAACAAAAAATTTAAAAAATTACAAAAGAACAAAATAAATTTTAGAGCTGAAGAATCCAATGACTGAATTAAAAAATGCAAAAGAAGGCTTCACTAACAGACTTGGTCACACAGAAGAAAGAATAAGCAAACCCAAAGATAAATCATTTGAAATTATTATTATTATTATTGTTATTATTATTATTATTATTGAGATAGGATCTCGCTCTGATGCCCAGGCTGGAGTACAGTGGTGCAATCTTGGCTCACTGCAGCCTCCACCTCCTGTGTTCAAGTGATTCTTCTGCCTCAGTCTCCCAAAGTGCTGGGATTACAGGCATGAGCCACTGCACCTGGCCTCATTTGAAATTACTTAGTCAGAGGAGAACAAGATAAAAAAATAGTAAAAATAAATAAATAAATCCTGTGGATTTATGGGATGATATCATGAGCAGTAACATCTGTATTTTAGGATTTTCAGGAGAATAAAGAAAGAGTAAGAAAGCTTATTCGAAGAAGTAATGGCTGAAATCTTCCCAAATATGGAAAAAAAATTATGGAGGTCCAGGTACATGAAGCTTGTAGACCTTCAACAAGATTTAACCCAAAGAAGACTTCACCAAGACATATTATGATCAAACACCAAATATTGAAGTTAAATAAATAACTTGTAACATCAAGAGAAAATGAGCTCTTTACATGCAGAAAATCCCCAAAATCTATCAGTAGATTTCTTAGCAGAAACTGTGAAGGTAGAAGAGAGTGGGATGATATAATCAAAGTGCTAATGAAAAAAGTATATAAAAAAACTGTCAACCAACAATACTTTACCTGGTAAAACTTACATTTAAAAAGGAAGGAGAAAGAAACATTTCTCCAGATAAACAAAAAACTGAGGAATACCATCACCATTTTTTTTTTCAATTTTTGTATATTTGAGGGATACAAATACAGGTTTCTTACACGTATACATTGCATAGTGGTGAAATCTAGGCATTTAGTTTATCCATTATCTGAACAGTGAACACTGTAAACAATAAATAATTTTTAAACTCTCATTTCCTTCTAACCTTTCCACCTCTTGGAGTTTCCAATGTCTATTATTCAACTGTATGTTATGTCATTGTGTTCTCATTATTTAGCTCCCATTTATGAGTGAGAGCATGCAGCATTTTTCTTTCTGTTTATGGGATATTTTACTTAGGATAATGTCCTCTAGTTTCATCCATGTTGCTGCAAGAGACAAGATTTTATTATTATTATTTTTGTGTGTGGCTGAGTAGTATTCCATGTATATATTGACTATATCTCTTTGTCCAATCCTCTCTTGATGCATACTTAGGTTGATTCCATACCTTTGGCATTGTTAATAGTGCTGCAATATAAATATGAGTGCAGGTATCTGTTTTTAGTAGTTATTTATTTCCCTTTGGCATACACCCATTAGTAAAATTACTGGATCAAATGGTAGCTCTATCTTAAGTTTTTAAAGAAATCTCCATATGGTTTTTCATAAAAGTTGCTACTAATATGCATTCCCACCAACAGTGTATAAGCATTCCCTTTTCTCCACATCCTTGCCAACATCTGCTGCTTTTAGGCTTTTAATAATAGCCACTCTGACTGGTATAAGATGGTATCTCATTGTGGTTTTAATTTGCATTTACCTTATGACTAGTGATGTTGAGCACTTCTTATGTTTCTTTGTTGCTTGCATGTCTTCTTTAGAAAAATGTCTGCTTGTATCTTTTGCTCACTTTTTAGAGTTTAATGTATTTTTGTGTTTTTTTTTTTTTTTTTTTTTTTTTACTTGTTTGAGTTCCTTGTAGATTCTGGATATTAGCCCTTTGTCAGATGCATATTTTGCAATTTTTTTTTCCAATTTGGTAGGCTGTCTCTTTATTCTGTCAATTGTTTATTTTGCTGTGCTGAACCTTTTTTGTTTAATTAAGTCCCATTTGTTGTTGTTGCATTTGCTTTTGAGAAATTGGTCATAAAAACTTTGGGTTGATATTCACAAAAGTTTTTCATAGGTTTTCTTCTAAGATTTTTATAATTTCAGGTATTAGTTTAGGTTTTTAATCCATCTTGAGTTAATTTTTGTATGTTTGAGAGGTATGGGTCCAGTTTCGTTCTTCTACATATGGCTATCCAATTTTCAGCACCATTCATTGAATAAGGTATCATTTCCATAGTGTATATTGTTGTTGACGTTGTCAAAGATAGTTGGTTGTAGGTATATGGCTTTATTCTTGAGTTTTCTACTCAGTTCCATTAGTCTATGTGTCTAGTTTTATAAAAATACCATGATATTTTGGTTACTCTAGCCTGCCAATATAATTTAAACTAAGGAAACGTGATGCCTTCAGCTTTGTTCTTTTTACTTAGGATTTATTTGGCTATTTATGCTCTTTTTTGATTTTATAGGAATTTTAGAATCTTTTTTTTTTTTCCAATTCCATGTAAAATTCATTGGAAATTTCATAGGGATCACATTGAACCTGTAGGTTGCTTTGGGCAGTGTATTCATTTTAACATTATTGAGTCTTTCAATTAATAAATATGAGATGTTTTTCCACTTGTTTGTGTGATCTGTGATTTCTTTCATCTGTATTTCGTAGTTCTTCTTATGGAGATCTTTCACCACCTTGCTTAAATATATTCCTAGAAATTTTCTGTAGCTATGGTGAATGAGTTGTCTTCTTGATTTCATCCTCAACTAGTTCATTATTGGTTTATAAAAGTGCTAATGTTTTGTATGTTGATTCTATATCCTGAAACTTTACTGAACTCATTTATCAGATCTAAGAGTGTTTGATGAAGTCTTTAGGGTTTTCTAGATGTAAGAGCATATTATCAGAAAAGAAGGAGCATTTTACCTTCTCTTTCTCAATTTGGATGCCTTCTAATTTTTCTCTCGACTCATTCCTCTGACAAGGACTTCCAGTTCCAGGTTGAATAGGAGTGGTGAAAGTGGGCATAAGTAATGTATCAGGATACAGAATCAATATAAAAAATCATCTGTATTTCCTTACACTAATAGGAAACCACAATAAAAATAAATAAAGAAATCAATCCCATTTAAAATCTAAAAAGAATAACATACTTAGGAATAAATTTCATCAAGAAGGTGAAATATCTGTATGCTAAAAACTGTAAGACATTGATAAAAGCCATTGAAGAAGATATAAACAAATGGAAAAATATCCTGTGTTCATGGGTTGGGAGAATTGATATTGTTCAAATGTTTATACTACCCAAAGTGATATACAGATTCAATGCAATCTCTACCAAAAATTTCAATAACATTTTTGACAGAATTTTTTTAAAAACCCCAAATTCATATAAAACCACCAAAGACCTTGACTATCCAAGCAGTCTTGAGCAAGAAGAACCAAATCAGAGGCATCATACTTCCTGATTTCAAATTATATTACAAAACGATAGTAATCAAAACATGTTATTGGCAGAAAACAGACACATAGACAAATAGAAAAAATAGAAAATCCAGAAAAAAAAACCATACATGCACAGTCAACTAATGTTTGGCAAAGGTGTCAAAAACACACAATAGATTAAATCAATGTTGTGGGATATTATTCAGACACACATATAAGGCAATTTTGCTATTTATGAAAACATTGAAAACATGGTTTAACTTGGAAGACATTACGCTAAGTAAAGTAAGCCAGATGTGAACACACAAATACTGTATGATTGCACTTGTCTGTGGAATCTAAAAGAGTTGAACTCATACAAACAGAGAGTAGAATGATGGTGACCAGAGGTCGAGAGGTGAGGGAAATGGGAAGATGTTGGTCAAAGGTTACACAGTTCCAGTATAAATAAATTTTATAGACCTAATGTGTAGCATGGTGACTATAGTTTATTAATTATAATGTACACTTTAAAATTTCTAAGAGAATAGATCTTAAGCACTGTCAACACACACACAGGTTATTATGTGAAGTGATGGATATGTTTTATGTGAAGTGATGAATATGTTAGTTAGCTCAATTGTAATAATCATTTCACAGTGTATGTGCATATGAAAGCATTACGTTACATACCTTGAATATGACCATCTTGGTTACCTATATTCCTTAAGTAGTAATACTCATCTTTTGACTGAGTACTTGCTGTATTTGCAATATTGTGTTAAGTTCTTTACATGTCTTGCTTCATTTAATTCTCACCCTTTTAGGGATTTTTAAGTTCTCATTTCAAAGTTGTGAAAACTGGTGCTTAGCAACATTAAACAACCAGTATTCTAAGTAGCAGAAGCAAGTATAATTCTGACACAGGTGAACAGTAGAGCCAATACCTGACAACTAAAATAACTCTTCAATTATAAAATAAGGTAAACTTAGTCCAAAAAAGGTTACAAAGTGCAAAACATTATATAACTTTTAATTAAAATAAAATTGTTAAGGATATTGGTGAGCTTTACTGTTAAGCATAATATTGTATTAGAAAGGGTGGTAGAGCTTTTATGGAATTTTATTCTGAAATGACTGAATTCTACTTTGGACCAGCGATGCTTCATTTCTAAGTGGTTTTTGAGGGAGCTGTACTCACAAGTGTCACTGATAAATGGGAATCCTGAATACCTCTTTAATATTATTTAATGTTATTTGCCACTGCCAATATCCCCATGAAGAGTTCCTTGGTAAATATGGTTTAAAGTATAAAATTTAGGCTCCACACCCAAGAAGGTCATTCCTTAAAACCTTAAGTTACAGTCTTGACAGCAAATTGAAAAGGAAGCCTAGAAGATAAACAACCTAGGGAAGTGTAATACAAGGTGAAGAGAGTCTTCAAATACGCTAACTTGCTCCAAGTCACTCTACTCACGAATCCATGGATAGAAGAGAAAGCTGTAAAATAAAAATGTCATGGCATCAAACTAATGAGTGATATTCCTGACTGTAAGGTGAAGCTAGAAAGGCAGTGGTTTAAAGGATGGATGCTAATCTCTCCAGAAGCATGTTTATTTGATTCTAGATGTCATACTTAATCACTAGGTGGCACTGCTTGGAGTCTGGTATCAAACCCAAGTGCCCATGTTCTTTCCCATCTAGACCATCTTATGTTTAATAAAGTGGAAAGAAATATACAAAAATACATAGAAAACACAGAAAACTTTTAGTAAAATACACACCATAAAATTATAGTTTTTCCAGCTAGAATAGATTTATTTAATATATGATTTATGCATAGGTAAATGGGTCTGGAATTCCTGGCACTAATTTTTTTTAGGTTAAGCCAGGTGAATTATCTATAAGAAATAATAAAGGATGTGGTAAAATGTTTAAAAAAGGTATTTATCTGAAAGTCATGAGTGGGCTCCACACCTTGCCTAATCCAAGATAACTATAGCAATGTTGAATGTTATTTCTGTATTTTTACTCTCTATATTTGAAATATTACCAAGTTCTTTCCAGTTTGTATTTTGAGTATTGTTTCAATCTATTCACCACTGTCATCCCTACTAAAACCTCTTTAACCCAGGTTCTCATCAGGTCTCAATGTGATTATTTTAATAGCTTTCTAAAAATTTGTGTCTCCCTCCTTAATAATGATCTCTCTAAGATACAAATCTGCCCATGTTGCCTCATCCTTCTAAGCATGCAATGGTTACACACCACCACAGAGCAATGTTGAGCTTTTTAACGTGGTATGGAAGACTCTTTATATCATTACTATTGCCGGCTTAACCAGTCACATTCTCTGTCTTTCTGAGAGCATCCAGGAATGTTAGACTACTTTTTTTTCCCCATTTTCCCAGAAGCAAACAGTTTACACTTTTGTTCATTTGGATAACTTCTACTAATTAAGTTTGGCATAACACCTCCTAATTCTAAAGCAATTACCCATATTGTTACACGTACTCTTTATAATCTTATAGTGTAGAAATTTTATAATATTACAAAGTTTAAAAGTCAGCCACCAAGATGCTAGGTTATGTTGTCAAAGCTATACTATTAGCAACTGCAGGAGTTTAATCTCACATACTATTTCGTGAACACTACATTTCATTTTAAGGGAAGCTGGCAATCTAACCTATCATATTTTATAGAAAGCAACTTTGAATTTGACTTATTCCTATATATCACAGAATAAATGACCCATGATGTCTAGCTGACCACAAAATCATCCTTGTTAGAGATGTTAAGAGACATATTTGTTTTGATTGTTTGTGATCACTCTGTCAAAAAATAGCTTTGAACCCAAAGCAGATAATTTTTTTCCTATTTGCCTTTATAGATAAATATATATTTGATCTATACAAATTTGTATATTTGATTATATAAAATATTATATATGGACTATATATTGCCTCATCCTTATGTTTATAATCATTATAACTACTAGAATAGCAATAGCACATATATGCAATTAAAATATATATAAAATATTTTATAAAACCAACATAAAATTGGTTAGAAAGAAGGCTAATCTTAACCATTCTCATCATATATATAAAGGGTTTTTATATATATTTTTCCTTGATTATATTCAGAATTCTCATCTCCAATACAGCACTCCAAAAATACACGTGAGACTTGTTTCTTTTTCCTTCAAAAATGAGATTCTTTTGCTTCCTTCCTTCCTTCCTTTCTCTCTCTTTTCCTCTCCCCTTTCTTTCTCACTTCAGAAATGTACATCAAAATTTTCTTATTATTTAAAAAATTATTTACCAGCTCTTCCACAAAAAAATAATTATATAGCCAAAACATAAAGCAGGTCAGACATCAGTATTATTAGGCTGTTAAAATAAAATACTATTCCAAGTATGACAAAGAAAAGAGTATGAGACTCATGTCAAAATGAAGTGAATAAGGCCGATAAAGAAAGTGTTTTAGTGCCTTCCATTTTTCCTCTTTGTTTTTGCTTTTATGATATAACTTGAAGTCTTTCCAAGTGAAAATACAGTAGAAGTCCGGGAGATTGAAACATCTAGTTCACTTTTATTTTATTTCACCAGTTTAAAGCAAGAAGATACTGTACCGTGCTTTCCCTTGATATGTGTGTAGGCTATTTTGGCACCTTTTAAGTCCCAGTAGGAAATCCTTTTCCTTTTGTTGTTTGTCACTAAAATCAGTTCATGTGTTTGAAGTTGCCAGTTTTTCTTTTTCTTCTTCTTTTTTTTTTTTTTTTTACTTCTCTTCAGCTGCCATCGTCCACAACTTGCCCAATTACCTATTACTTCTTGTTGGCAGAACCTATCTCAGGCAACCTTGAAGCATCCTATAAGCTATTGTCAAGACTCCACGGACATCCCTGTTCATTAAATGAGGGCAGCACTATTGTGATCAGTCACAATACAAGGTGCAGCCTCAGTTTTCTGAGGACCTTCTTTAAAGTGGCACATCCTGTTAGAATGCTCATCTGTGGTATTAACAATATTAATCCTTTAATTCTAATGGTAACATCCATGATGTCATAGCAATTTAAACCCAGAATGTTATGTTGGCTTAGGAATAATGTCAAAAAAATAACAGAAAAAGTGTCCTTGAAGAATTAAAGAAGAAAACAAATATCTTGAATCTAAACCTCCTTTCAATTTACCAAGTTTGAAATAGCGCAACAGAAGCAAGCACTTGCTAAATCTCTTTTTTCTTGCTCCATAATCCTTTAAAACAATAATTATGTGATTACATATGTGAAAGTTCTCAGTATGTGTTTTGTTTCTAGGTTGTTTAGTTATGCCTCCAACCTGACCTATTAATACTCAGCAACTTTGTTTTATTATGACAAAAGGTAGCCACCTTCCAATTCTAAAGCGAATGCAGACTAGCCTATTGAAATATGCTTCTTTTCCCGTAAATGTTATGTTGTTAAACAACCTTATATGTATATCAAAACAAAGCAAGTCAGAATTATGTATACATATTCATTGTTAGGAACAATGGTTTCCTAAAAGGATTTGAAAAATAAACAGGTCTTTATGTATAATACAAAGAGAACTTCACATTACCTTCTTGAAAAATGTACTTGAAGGTAAATTTAGACAGTGTACATCCTTTATAGTACTTTTGTAAGTCAACCATGAACAAATCTTAAATGATAAAATGTATTAAGATAGTGGAAATGCTGATTTAAGGTTATTCAACTCCCACTAACACTCTTTGTCATTGTATTTCATTTGTAATTCTTTTAGTACCTAAGTATATACACACTTTTCAGTTTGTTCATTATTTATTATAAGAAATATGTTAATCCAGATATGAAAGAATCAACATAAATTAACAAACTGATTCAGGAGTAAGATATTTTAATTCCTGTGTAATATTATACAATTTAATTTGTATTTTAAATTAAATATTCACTGCTTAGGTAATTGAAAGTTGCCCACTGACATAACTATTTAATATTAATATTCAGGACAACAAGAGAAAGAAAATAAAGCAAATCTTCCCAATCTGATCTTACGTGTTCTAAGTCTAATTTTTAAGCTATATCAAATATAAGTCTATTTAATAAACATGTATAAGCCTAAAAGTGTGTGTCATTTGTGTTTAAAACATCTTGTCTGTAAATATTAGACAGATTATATCTATAGGAAGGGTAAGAGTAAATTATGAAATAAGATTGCAATAAGATATACTTCATCTATTTCAAACTTACATTATATACTTTAGAAGAAACTATTTCTCTTATTTTTTTTTTCAAAATTAAAAATATACAGAAATAGTTAACATACTCCAACTTGGAACACCTGCGTTCTTCAGCAGAATTCAAGTCATGATGGAACTGATAAGGGATATTTGAAGTGCCAATCAAGGAGCTGTTCCCAGATCCTCCCACATGGTTGAAGCCCTGCTGTCAGGAACATATTGGAAAGTTGTTCATTCACTTGAGGTGACAGATACAGATTGTGACAAGCCTCCTATTGGGATTCTAGCTCAGGGGGTAACAAAGAGTGAAGTGAGAATGCAAAATTCATGGAGGAAAATGTCACTTGCCAGTCTCCCTTTTTCCATACATCTTACTCTGCTTTGGACTACAGTTCACATATTACTCAACAACAGAAAACAGGTTTTTTGTGAGATTTTTCTCTTACATCCTTGATTTGAATTCTTAAATCATAATGCTTTTATTAAATAATTAGAGAATCAAATAGTAACTTTCAAATATGTCAATTAATTGCAGTTTTTTTACCCTAGTGAAAATTTAATTAACATATAATGTTTCAACATATATGTATATGTTGAAACCTATGCTAATTTGAAAATCTGGAAAAATTGCTAATATTCTCTTGTGTAAATTAAATCATTTTTATGAATTGAGACTGTGAAAACATCAATAATATTTGAGTTTGTAGCAATTTTTAAAAAATAAATTATTTTTCTTGTCCTAGAAAAATTTGGATATATTGATAACACAGCTATGAAAGAAACATTGTATTGTACAGATGATTCAAAACAATGATTTGTACTTATAACAGCATTCATTGAAGTGCTATATGCTGGATATTAAAAATTAGTAACTGAGTTGTCAGGAGGGTGGCAGAGCAAGATGGTTGAATAGAACCCTCCAGTGATAATCTCCCACAAGAACGCCAAATTGAACAACTATCCACACAGGGAAGCATCTTGAAAAGAACGAAACATCACAGTACCCAAGTTTAACATTATATTAAGGAAAGAGGCACTGAACGGGTAGGAAAGAGTCTTGAATTGCCTGCACCACCCCCGCTCCATCCCCCAGCAGTGTCATGTGGTGTGGAAAAAAATTTTTGTGTGTTTGGGGGAGGGAAAGTGAAGTGATTGTGAAATTTTACATTTTAGAACTCAGTGCTGCCCTGTCACAGTCAGAAGCAACACAAGGTACAATTCAGTGGGTGCCCAATGGAAGGAGAATTTAGACCAGTTTTAGCCAGAGGAGAATTGTCCATCTCGATGGTGAGAACCTGAGTTATAAATAACCCTATCACCATGGGCTAACGTATTCTGGAATCCTAAATAAATTTGACAAGCTATCTAGGCCACAGGACTGCAATTCCAGGACTGGTGCTGGTGCTGTGTTGGGCTTGGAGCCAGTAGACTATGGTACATGTAAGTCAGTGGAACACCAGCTAGGGTAGCCAAATTAATGCTTGTTACCCTTCGTCTAACTCCAGGCAGTGCAGCTGAGGGCACCAGGAGAGAATCCTTCTGCTTGAGGAAAGGAGGAAGGAGAGTAAAGAGGACTTTCTCTCACAACTTGGATACCAGTTCAGACACAATGAAATAAAGCACCCAGCAAAGTCCTGAATCTCCCATTCCAGGCACTAGCTCTTGCATGACATTTTTAACCCACTTTAGGCCAGAGGACAGCTTGATGACTTAAAGGGAAAGAGTTGTTCCTGGCAGCATTCATCATCTGCTGACTAAAGAACCCTTGGCTTTGAAGAAAATCAACAGTACCCAGGCAGTAGTCTTCATGGACTTGAGATGGTAGTAGCCAAGGGGAGAGACTTCGGCATGAGGAAAGGAAAGGGAAAAGTAAAAACTTGCCTTGCAACTTTAGAACAAGCTCAGCTGCAGTAAAATAAAGCAACAAGCAGCCTCCTAAAGTCCCCAATTCCAGGTCCTGGCTCTCAAATAGCATTTCTAGACTTACTCTAGGCCAGAAGGGAACCTGCTGCCCTGAAGAGAAAGACAGAGGCCAGGCAGGATTGATCATTTGCCTACTAAAGAGCCCTTGAGACTTGAATAACCATCAGTTGGGCCAGGAAACAATTTCTAAAAGACTTGTGCAAGACACAGTACTGTGCTAGATTCAGGTATAAACTAGCACATTCCCAGTGTTGGCGACCATAGGGGTGCTTGTATCACTCCTCCCCCAACTTCAGGCAGCATTAGCATGGAGAGACAGACTCTGTTTGAAAGTAGGAAGAGAACATTAGAATCCACCTGTTAATCCGGGAAACTCTCCTGGATCTTACTGAGGACTACCAAGGCAATACTTCTCTGTGTCTGCAAGAGTCATGCCATTATTTGTCTTGGGGTGCCATCTAATGCAGATACAGCTGCAGTGACCAAAGAAAGATCATAACACTCAATTCCCTTTGAATGCTTGGAAAGCTTTCTCAAGAAGGACAGGAGCAAATAAGTCTAGGCTACAAAGATTAGAAAAAATATCTAACTCTTCAATGTTTGGACATTGATGAACATCCACAGGCAACAGTACCATCCAGGAAAACATGATCTCACCAAACGAACCAAATAAAGCACCAGTGACCAATCCTAGAGTGACAAAGATATATGACCTTTCAGATAGATAATTCAATCTATCTTTTTTGAGGAGCCCAGTGAAATTCAAGATAATACTGAAAAGGAATTGAGAATTTTATCAGATAAATTTTGTAAGAATATTAAAGTAATTTTGAACAGTCAAGCAGAAATTCTGGAGCTGAAAAAGTGCAATTGACAAATTGAAGAACGCATCAGAGTCTCTCAACAGTAGAATGGATCAAGTGAAAGAAAGAATTACTGAGCCTGAAGACAGATTATTTGAAAATAAATGGGCAGAGACGACAAAAGAAAACAGAATAAAGCATGCCTACAAGATCTAGAAAATAGCCTCCAAAAAGCAAGTCTAAGAGTTGTTGGGTTTAAAGAGTAAGTAGAGAGAGATCAGGATAGAAAATCTATTCAACAAGTTAATAACAGAGGGCTTTCTAAACCTAGAGAAGGTATCAATATTCAAATAGAAGAAAGTTATAGAACACCAAGCAGCTTTAAGCTTTATAAGACTATATCAATACATTTAATAATCAAATTCTGAAGTGTCAAGGATAAAGAAAGGATCCTAAAAGCAGCAAGAGAAAAGAACCAACATACACAAAAGCTTTAATAAGTATGGTAGCTAACTTCTGAGTGAACACCTTCCTGACCAGGAGAGTGGCATGACATATTTAAAATGATGAACGAAAAAGATTTTATGCTAGAATATCATATGCAGCGTAAATATTCTTCACACGTGAAGGATAAATAGACTTTTTCAGACAAACAAAAGCTGAGGGGTTTTGCCAACACCAGACATGTCCTACAAGAAATGCTAATGAGAGTTATACAATCTGAATGAAAAGAATGCTAATAAGCAGCAAGAAATCATCTGAAGGTACAAAACTCACTGGTAATAGTAAGGGTACAGAAAAATACAGAATATTATAACACTGTAATTGTGGTGAGCGAATTACTCATATCTTGAGTAGAAATCCTAAAAGATGCACCTCTCAAAAATAATAACAACTTTTTAAGACATAGTATAGTAAGATATAAATAGAAATAATAAAAATATAAAAGTATGGAAATTAAAGTGTAAAGTTCTTATTTTTACTTATTTGTGCAATCAGAGTCAAGTGGTCCTCAGTTTAAATTATGAGTTTTAAGACGTTATTTGCAAGACTTATGGTAACTTCAAATCAAAACACCTATAAAGGATGCACAAAAAATAAAACAGCAAGGAATTAAAACAAACAACCACAAAACAAATAGCAAAATAACAGTAGTAATTTTGTACTTACCACTAACATTGGATAGAAATGGACTAAACTCTCTAATCAAAACATGGAGTGGCTGAAAGGTGAAAAACAAATCCCGTTGACCTGTCGCCTTCAAAAAACACACTTTATCAATAAAGATACACAGACTAAAACAAAAGAATGGAAAAAGATATTCCTTGCCAATGGAAACTAAACAAAAGCAAGAGTAGCCATACTTATATTAGACAAAATAGATTTCAAGACAAAAACCATAAAAAGAGATAAAGAAGACTTTCACAGAATGTTAAAGGGGCCAAGTCAGCAAGATGATATAATAATCGTAACCATATATGCACCCCAAACTGGAACACTCATGTATATAAAGCAAATATTATTAGAACAGAAGAGAGAGACAGACCCCAATTCAATAATAGCTAGAGACTTAAACATCCCACATTGAGCATTGGATGGATCGTTGAGACAGAAAATCAAGAAAGAAACATTGGTCTTACACTGATTAAATTAACTTAATAGATTTACTATTAAATTAACTTAATAGATGTTTACCAAACATTTTACCCAACAGCTGCAGAATACACATTCTTCTCCTCAGCACATGGATTATTCTTAGAATAGGCCATATGTTAGGCCACAAAGTGATTCTTAGATGCACTTTTTAAAAAATAAAATTATATCAAGTATCTTCTCTGATGGCAATGGAATTAAACCAATAATAAGATAAACTTTGCAAACTATACAAGCACATGGAAATTAAACAATATGCTCTCATTTAATAAAATTTAGCATTGCTCTTTGATTAAAAACAAACAAACAAACAAACAAAAAACCTCAAACAACCATGTATAGAAGAAGCCTAGCTCAACACAATAAAAGCCACTATGACAGATTCTGAATGGAGATCATACTGAATGGAGAAAAACTGAAAGCATGTCCTCTAAGATGTGGAACAAGACAAGGATGCCCACTTTCATCATTGTTATTCAACGTAGTACTGGAAGTCCTAGCTAGAGCAATCAAACAAGAGAAAGAAATAAAGAGAATCCACATAAGAAAGGAAGAACTCAAATTATCCTAGTTTACAAAAGGTTTAATCTCATATTAGGAAAAACCTAAAGACTCCGCCAAAAACTCTTAGAACTAATAAATTCAGTAAAGTCGCAGTATACAAAATAAACATACAAGAATCAGTAGCATTTCTATATGCCAATAGTACACAATCTGAAAAAGAAATCAAGAAAGTAATTTCATTTACAATAGCTACAAATAAAATACAATACTTAGGAATAAACTTACCTAAAAAAGTAAAAGATCTCTTCAATAAAGAGTATAAAGCATTGATGAAACAAATGGAAGTAGACACCAAAAAATGAAATGATATTCTGTATTCATGGAATGGAAGAATCAATATTGTTAAAATGTCTATGCTACCCAAAGCAATCTACATATTCACTGTAATCTCTATCAAAATACCAATGATATTCTTCAGAGAAATAGAAAAAAAAAAATCCTAAAATTTATACGGAACTGCAGAAGAGCCAGATAGCAAAAGTCTCCTCAGCAAAAAGAAAAAAACTGGAGGAATCACATTACCTGACTTCAGATTATACTACAGAGTTGTAGTAACCAAAACAGCATGGTACTGGCATAAAAACAAATAGACCAATGGAAAAGAATACAGAACCCAGTAATAAGTCCATATATCCACAGTGAATTCATCTTTGACAAAGGTTCTAGGAACATACATTGGGGAAAAAACAGTCTCTTCAATAAATGGTGCTGGGAAAACTGGATTTCCATATGCAGAAGAATGAAACTTGATCTCTATCTCCTGCCACATACAAAAATCAAATAAAAATGAATTAAAGACTTACATCTAAGACCTCAAGTTATAAAACTACTAAAATAAAATGTTGGGAAAACTCCCCAGGACATCAATCTAGGCAAAGATTTCTTGTGCAATACCCCAAAAGGATAAGCAGCCAAAGCAAAATGGACAGAAGGGATTACTTCAAGTTAAAAGTTCCTGTTCTACAGCAAAAGAAACAATCTACAGAAAAATATTCTCTGGGTAAGAGACAACCCGCAGAATGGGTTTGTAAACTACCGATCTGACAAGGGATTAATAACCAGAATATATAAGGAGTTCCAAAAACGCTATAGGAATAAATCAACCCATTACCCTACGACCTGGTCTCCAGCTTTGGCTCTGGCGCGGGCTCCAGCTCTTTCAGCCACACCAGCTCCACTAGTGCTGTGGTTGTGAAGAAGATCTAGATGCGCGGCCGGAAGCTGGTGTCCGAGTCCTCTGACGTCCTGCCCAAGTGAACAGCTGTGGCACATCCTCCCAGCCTGTCCCTCCCTCAGCTGCCCCAGAGCCCGGGAGGGGGGCCGCTGTGCAGGGGAACACGGGGAACAGGAGACCCACCTGAGGCTCAGCCTTCAGCCCACCTGCGGGGGCGTTTACTACCTGGGGACCGCCCCCCCTCCCTCCCCACCTTGCCCATGCCTCCAGCTACAAAACAATTCAATCGCTTTTTTTTTGTCCAAAGTAAAACATCAGCTAGCTCGGCAAAAAAAAAAAAAATAAAAAAATAAAAATAAAAAAAAAGAAAAAGAACTGAATAGGTATTTCTCACGGAAAACATACAAATGGCATCCAGACATAGAAAAAGGCACTCAACGTGATTGCTTATAAGGGAAATACAAGTCGAAAATATCATGATATGTCATCTTTACAACCACTATGGAAGACAATTTAGAGTTTCCTCAAAAAACTGAAAAGAGAGAACTACCATATGATTCAGCAATCCCACCACTAGGTATATGCCCAAAGGAAAGGAAATCAATTTACCAAAGAAGTATCTGCACTCTTATGTTCATCGTAGCATTATTCACAGTAGCCAAGATTTGGAATCAAAATAAGTGTCCACTAACAGGTGAATGGAAAAATAAAATGTGGTACATATACAAAATGGAGTACTCCTCAGCCATAAAAAGAAAAAGATCCTGTTATTTACAACATTATGAATAGAACCAGAGAACATTATGTTAAGTAAAATAAATCGGGCACATGAAGACAAACATCATATGCCGTCATGCATTTGTGGAAACTAACAATTAAAACAATTAAACTCCTGGAGATAGGGAGTATATTAATGGTTAGGAGAGGCTGGGATGAGTACTGGTGGTGAGGAGGTGGGGATGGTTAATGGGTGCAGAAATACAGTTAGATAAAATAAATAAGATCGAGTATTTGACAGCACAACAGGAAGACTACAGTGAACAATAATTTATGGTACATTTAAAAATAACAGAGTATATTGGAAAGTTCATAACACAGAGAAATGATAAATGCTTGAGGTGATGGATAACATATTACCTTGATGTGATTATTACACACTATATGCCTATATAAAAATATCTCATGTACCCCATAAATATATACACACAGAAGAATTAAAAATTAAAATTAGTAATTATCCTTCATACAATTACCATTTAGAAAACATAATAGAGACAAGTGATCTAACATCAAAATGTACAACAACAACAAAAAAACAAAAGGCAGAACATTTTATAAGAAATGTAATACCTATATGCAAAAATAATAAACTGACTTAAAATTATATTTGGGGGCAATAAAATGGACAAACATACCAAAGATATCTTTGCAAATATTAATGCAAAACAAATATTCTCAGACCAAAAATTTTAGACTACATAAACGAATTCCCAGTATGTGTTAGATATGTGAGAATGGCTGAAAATTTAGAAAACACAATAATCTTAATAAGGAAGTTTTTCCTATACAAATATTAACAAGTTTTAGAAATTCCCATTTTAAAATAATGTGATTCTGATGAAAAAATAAAAGTTAGATTGATGGGAAATAAACTAAATGAGATATAATAATTAAAATTAATGTTAAAAATATTAATCTGTGCATAAAGGTACTCACTAAATAATGACCAGAAGACTGATTAGCTTTTTAATCTGAAATAAATCTTCATTTTATACAAATAATTTTAAAATTTAAAACATTAGCAATAATTATTTTTTAACATATATAGTGGTGTGTCACATAACATTTTGGTCAATAATGAATCACGTATACCATTGTGGTCCCATAAGTTTAAAACACACAATTCTACTGTATCTTTTCTATGTTTAGATACACAAATATTTAAATATTTACTACTGTGTTATAATTGGCTACAGTATTCAGTACAGGAAGATGCTGTACAAGTTTATAAGCTAGGAGCAATAGAGGATACCATAGAGTCTAGGTGTGTAAGTAGTAGGTTACACTATCTAAGTTTGTTTAAGTACACTCTATGATATTCACATGACAACGAAATCACCTACCAATGTATTTATCAGAACCTATCCCTGTCATTCAGCAACAAATTACTGTATTCCTCTTATAGTATGTATATAAAATAAAATTACATAAAATAAATATTTACCCTTTTAAATAACTTTTTAAAGACAAGTTTTGATTTGTCTTTTATGGCTATATAGTTCATAAATTTATTTGTTACCTATACATTATTTAGCCACATCAGAATAACGGAGTCCTAAGTAAAGATTAAATATCAACAAAGTCTTCTAGTGTTGACAGTGGTACAAAAGCTACAAAATATGAGAATCTAAAGACGTTTTCTTGGGATAACAAAATGTTTTGACTTTATATTCACTGATATTTTGTTAATGAGACATGTACCAAATGCTGATTTCTCTGCTACTTTTCAGATAGCATCTGTCATTAAACTGTTAATAATGATTTTTTTTTTTATCCAAAGGAATATTAGCTTTGTGAATTTTCTCAAGTTATTAAGCAAAGGTATGTCTTCTCTTTCCTTCTCTTTGTCTCCCTCCTTCTCTCCCTCCATCCATCCAATGGGTTATGAATCTCTTCTCTTTCCTTTCCTTTCCATCCCTCACTTCCTCCCTCCCTCCCTTCCTTCGTTTCTTCATTTCTTTCTCCAATGGGTTATGAATCTTTCTTTTATGGAAAATTTTATACTGAAATAAATATACTTTATATGAATGAAAGACAATTCTCCATTAATTTAAGTTTTTGTCTTGGTGTAATTTTTTCCACGAATTGCTTGAAATTGTTCATGATGGCAAACTAGAAACCACTACATGGTTAGAGGTAGTGGCTAATGGAGAGAAAAAGGGAAGACAAAGCGGGCATATGGAAAGCAATATAATTCTGATACCAGCATATTTCACAAAAAATATGTACTAACATATACATTTATATTTTTTATTTGTGTTCTTCACTCTATTGTAAACCTTCCCCCAGTGAGGGAAAATATATAGATTTCAGATAAATTACTTAATATCATAGAGAGAAGTGTAAACCCTAGGTAGTTTTTCTTGAAATCTATTATTGAAAAATAATATTTTACAGATAGGTGTTAATTTTTCTAAGGCCATGGATAATTTATATAGCATCTTATATATATTTATGTTTGTATGTATATATTTTAATACACACATATAGATATATAAGATGCTATGTAAATACACATGCATAGACACACACACACATACATATGATCAAGAAAACTAACAGGAGCTAAAGTAATATAATTGTTAAGAACCAGAGGATAAAATGTGATGAAAGTAAAGGGATAATTTGATGTACATCTTTGCACCCAAGAGACAGTATTAGTCACTCTGTAGAAGACAATGTTGTGAAAGTTATTTCAAGTGAATATTGATAGAAATAAGTTTTTTCTTTAAAAATGAAAATTAATGTATATCTTCACAACAAAGAGTTAACACGATTGTGAAATACTCAGAAAAGTCATTAATTTGATGATGTATTTTCAGCCTTTAAATAAAACCAAATATAATTTGGTCAAACCAATTAATTATGGAGTAAATTAGTAATCAGATGAAGGCTTCATATATGAATTATTTAAACTGATTTATTTGCTGATGGATTGATTTTACTGTAAGTCAAGAATGAATGATAGACACAAAATTGATCAGATTCAATAGGCATAAATTTTAATTGGACTAGTGAGGTGTGTCACAATAAAATATTAAAATGTACTTGCATATATACCTGACATGCAACACACATATAAATATTCATATAAACACCATACATGCAGATAAGAGAAGAACCAGTAAACTTTACTGCAAGGTGTACATTTTGAGTTAGAAATTTTTTTTTTTTTTTTGAAATGGAGTCTCACTTCATCACCTAGGCTGGAGTGCAATGGCGCAATCTCGGCTCACTGCAATCTCAGTCTCCCGGGTTCAAGCAATTCTCCTGCCTCAGCCTCCCCAGTAGCTGGGATTATAGGCATGTGCCACCACCATAATTGAGAGCAACTTCTTTTTCTTATATTAGCTCTTTTGCTAGTTACATGACTGCCCTTTTTTAAGGTAATGTTAGCAATTCATTTATAGCATACTAAGTTTGAGATAACTGTTACATAATCAAGAAAATACATTGTCCTAATAGTAATATCATACGTAATAATGAAGAAATTTCCTGCATAGAGATAAAATCATATGTAATTATGAGTATATAAAGAATATAAAGCCATAAGTAGAACATGGGAGTGAGTGAGGATAAGAAAAAGTTTCCAGGACTAATTCATAGGACAGTCTAATATCCAAAGTTGAATTTGTGAAATGTACACAAAAAAATATGCAGAATGAACAGATAATAAGACAAGAAAATCCAGTAAGTTTGAAGTGTTGAATGCCCTGTTTTTTTAAAAGCGTTTTACAAAGTGATTTCCATTGGATCTAGCAATATAGAAGTAATGATAAGCTCAATGAATTAAGATATATTGAAGCAATCAGAGAGAAGACTCTGCCTGGATTGTGTTTATAACAGAATGGAAGAGAGCAAAACTGGAGGCATCCATTGTAGAAGAATATTTTGAGAGTTTTACAGTAGAGAAATGAAGAGGAAGTGAGACCTGCAAGTGCAGTCAGGAAATGTTTTGTTTGGTTTTGTTCTTGAGGTTGCATAAATTTAAAAGTTCTTAAATGTTGAAGGCATTTATTTAGTGAAAAGGAAAAAGTTGATGAAAAAGGATGGGGAAAGGGAAACTACTGGAGTAATGTATTTAAGAGCAAGAATGGATGGCATCTAGTGAACTAGTAGAGTGTTTGACCTTTGAGCAAAATCCAGACAGTCCATCCATATTAATAAGGGAAGTCAAAGTACACAGACAGAGATCAAGTAAGTGTTAGACACGGTCATGGTAGCTTTTGGAATTCGTTGTCCTGCTTTTTTTTTCTGTTTTATCAGTGAATAAGGAAGCAAGACATCTACTGAGAGTAAGGTTAGGGGAAACAGTGTTGAAGATTTTAGAAGAGATAAGATACAAACAAATATTATAAGAGAGGGAGATAGTGATGGACAATAAAATGTAGGATGAACATAAACATTAAGAGCTTTAGAATTACTAGTCATTAATTTACTTGGAAACAGTCTCCATGTTTGTTTTCTTTTTTTCTACAGCCACATTGAGCTACTGCCAAAGAGAGTAGGATAATAGTAACTGTGAGGTTGTTTTCCCAAATGAATAAAATGAAAGGACACAGGGCAATGAAATTTGAGATGAAAATGACAGATGATGAGATTTATGATATGCAAAGACAGAAGTGAGATAGTGAAGTGAAGCTAGTGACTGACTGAAAAACTATCAGCATCAGTGGATTAAAAATCCTGATAAGGGAGGACACAAGTCAGGATACTAGAAGGGATCACCCAGAAAAATAGTTGCTGAGGATGTGAAACCAGTCTTGAAATTGAGACTGGCGAAATGTTGCAGTTACTGGTATCCAACACCACCTGTGTTACGACTAGCAAAGTAAGTGGTTGAGTTTCATGTGTCTCCACTACTAGAACATAAGCACAATAGGATGGGAATAAAATCTGTTTTGTCTCTCTCTCTATATATAGTTCATATATATATATGTATGTGCATATATATTTTTCATATATATGTGCATACATATGAACATACATATATATGGACACACATATGAACGTGCATATATACATATGTATATATGTATGTATATATATTTTTCTTATATATGTACACATATATGAACATACATATATATGTATGTATGCATATATGTATGTTCATACACACACACACACACACACAATTTCCTTAAAATCCTGGAACATGGTAAGGGCTCAATTAAAAAAAAGTTCCATGAGCTAATAAATGAAAGAATACATATATTATAATAAATCTCGAGACTGATTAATATTCACTTAAAATTTTCTCTGGTTTTCATTTAATATTGAGAAAGGTTTTAATCACAGAACATGGATCTACTATTAAAATGTTAATGTTATAATAGGCAAAGACTACTGGGAACTGTCCTCTTGTTAAACAAATTGTGTGTATCACCTCTGGAAGTGAGAAAGAACACACAATATGGGGAAACATGGTATCCTGAAAAGAGGGTGTTAGCAAGAATCTGGTAAAGTATTGAAGTTTTCAGTGGGTGATTTGGAGGAGGTTCTAAAGAATCAGAAGTTTGCCCTAAATTGCATGCTGTTAGAAGGGGACGGGGACGGGAGGTTTGGAAATGTGTATTTCATTACAGCTTTGCCTTATGTTCTCTCTCCTAACTGCAACTTTGCATCAGTCCGTTTGCTATTATGTTTTTAACGTACTATTTTTTTTCCTGGGAGATGTCTTATAAGAATATCATAACTTTTACCTATTGAACATTGAAAAATTAGTTCAAAGATAGTATTAAAAGTTTCTGATTGGCTGGGCATGGTGGCTCATGCCTGTAATCCCACTACTCTGGGAAGCCAAGGCGGGCAGATCACTTGAGGTCAAGAGTACAAGACCAGCCTGGCCAACATGATGATATCTGTCTCTAGTAAAAAAACACACACACACACAATTATCTCGGCGTGGTGGCACACACCTGTAATCCCAGCTACACAGGAAACTGAGGCAGGAGAATCTCTTGAATCCAGGAGGCAGAGGTTTCAGTGAGCTGAAATTGTGCCATTGCACTCCAGCCTGGGCGATGGAGGGAGACTCGGTCTCAATGAAAAAGAAAAAGAAAAAGAAAAACTGACAAAAGACTCTTTGTGTCAATAAGGTACCAAATTACAAACAAGACCTAAGGGTATCCAAAGTAAAGATTACATCATGCCTGCAGGACATCACTTTTGCTAAACAGATTGTTTTGACTGACTCTAAGCATCCTTAACTTAAACATTTTTCTCTGCTGACTCCTAGTTGTAGACAGAGACTTACTCCTTTAACCAACTGCAAATTAAGAATCTCTGAATTCACCTATATCCTATCAGCTCCTACTTCCTAACATTATGCCTTTTCCAGCTGAACCAGTGTATATCTTCCAAGCATTGATTTATGCCTTTGCCTACAACTCTTGCCTCTCTTAAATGTATAAAACCAAGTTGTAATCTAACCACCTTGGGCAACCTTTCTCAGGACTCCTCAGCCTGTGTTTCCCTGGGTGATGGTAACTTATATTGACTCAAACTAAACCTCTTTAAAGTATTTTAAAGAGTTTGTTTTTTCATTAACATTCTGTGGAGCACATGTGGTTAGTTCAGTGTAGTTCAGGGGGTAAACTGTAGCAAACCCTATTCATACTCCACCCAATATTTTATATGCTTGTCTGTGTTTACCTATAGCTGTATTTAACTTAAACATTACTGTACATTAAGTATGTTTCTGGCACTATGTCTCCTTTCCTTTTCAAGAACCTGTATTTCTCTTATTTACTGCCTGGCAGTATTTTCCGGGACCACATTATTTTGTACAGTTGCATTTAGATAAAATCCTTAAATATTGAATTTCCCTCTGACAATGAAGGATGGATGTTATTGAATATAAACTCCACACTCCAAGCCCTTTAATGGAATGAATCCAAGATTTATCTCACACGGTTTCTCAAAGCTGCTAATAGACTGAATTCTGATTGATTATTAATGTATCTTAATAAAATGTATATTTTATTGTGTTTCTCTTTTTCTCTTACTTTGCCTGTTTCTCTGCTTTTGTTTTCTGGAATCATATCCAAAATTAACTAAATGAATCCAAGTTCTTGATTCAATTTCTACTATAGAAGAAAACCTAAACTAAGACAAAATCAGTACAAGTGCATTTGAAAAAATAAGGGGGAGTGGGTGGGTGGATATTTACCCAATTATGTGAAGGATGGCAAGGAGTCTACAAGTTGAGAAATGAAGAGCAAAGTATTTCAGTTAAAGAAATCAGTTAATGAGAAATTAGTGAGTTGTAAAAACAAATTACAATAGAAAGAGAGAATATAACAGAAACTGAGAGAAAATCAGCGTGGTTTTATTATAGTGATTGGTGGGGAGATTGACAGAAGATTTTAGGGAATTAGACAGAGGCCATGTTAACGGTTTTGAGTTTTGAATTAAATTAAATAGAACAATCATTGCACATTTATAAGCACAGGAGAAAATACAATACTTCCTGATGTTCTGCAATCCACCAGGAAAGATTAAATTGATAGGTCATCCAAGAAAAGTTGTTTTAAGCTTGAATAGATAGCAGTTGGTTTGGGAGTAAACGTATATGCTGAAGAAGAAGGTGGTGTCCCGGAAACAGAGAGGAAAAACAGACACTTCTCAATATGTGAGTAACAGGAGTACAAACTGGCCAATCTCTGGGAAAAGACAGCACAGTTAAAATGTAAAATACACGTAGTCTTTCACCTATTTTTAGTAATTTATACATATATTTGTGTATATATCACTCTATTATATACTATTTGTTTAATATATTTACATATTTATGATAAACATAGAACCTATTTAAATATATATAATTTGTATTATATATATTTATATACTTATAGAAAGAAAAATTGTATATATACATGCATATATTGCTTATAAATCTGTAGAATAATGCATGCACAAGAGTATTCATTGAAAAGTTTTAAAGAACATAAGACTAGAAACAACCTATATGGTCAAACTCCTATAGCTTATGAGACATTTATAGAATGGTATATTATTCAGTCGTTACAAAGGAAAGCAAAAATGATCTATGTTGATCCCAATTTTATTATACTTGATAAGAAAGCATACATTAAAATTTAATTTTAAATTTTATCTACTAGAATTAAACTAATAGTATTTCCTATGGTCATTACTTTCTTAAATTCAGTGATATATGGTGATATCACATATAGTGATAACCCCCCACAACAGGAATGTCAGGTGACCATCAGGTGATGGTCAGGCAGTCGTTAACTGTCTCTCTAAAATAAAATAAAATAAAATAAAAAAGATTTCAGCCAGTCCCAGGGAAAGTCGATCTCCCAATGGATAGAAACACCTGAAAGTTGTGATTAGCAGCTTCCCACTAAAATCCCAGGAGTTGGGTGAGTGGGCTCACACATGTGCCCTAAGAGGCAAAATTGTGAAGTTTAACTGGTATATGACCATCTGGGTGCATACCACTGGTAAAGAGAAGAACACCTCAGGTGAGCATGCAACTCCAGTAAATACATTGTGCATGCTCACCGAAGTGCTTGCGGGCCACTGCGCTTGAGGGCATCACAACCCATGAGAAGACTCAAGGAAAAAGGGGTGCAAGATACCAGAAGTATGGCAACATATGAAACCCCAAGTCAAAAGGTAAGACTCTGCACTTGTCCTTCAAGTTACCACATAGGCCTCTTCCAAATGTACTTTCCTTCCTTTCATTTCCGCTCTAAAGCTTTGAAATAAACTTTCAATCCTTCTCTAAAACTTGCCTCAGTCTCTTCTTCTGCTTTATGCCCCTCAGTCAAATTCTTTTTTTCTGAGGAAGCAAGAACTGAGGTTGCTACAGACCTATCTGTATTTGCCACCAATAACTCGATTACCAACCACCACTAACAAAATGATAAACTTTCATTTATAGATATTTTACTTCTAACAAATAATATTTTATGCCCTCCCAAATGGAAGATAAAATATAAAATTTAACAGGCCACTTAAAAATATTGTTGGTTATAAAGAAAGACATATTATGCAGGAAACATGACTGTTAGCCCCAGCTCACCATTTACTAAATGATTGCTTCCAGGAATATCACCTTATTGCTTTTAGTCTCATTTTTCTTGGCTATAGGTCTATTAATAAGAGTAAATATTTGGCAATTACAAAGATAATTTTGTGATTTTCATTATTTTCATTTTATCAAAGTAGAGCTAAATTTTAGTACCTCATATTCTATTATATAGAAATATATAGATGATTTATGTATTTTTGAGATGATTTTTATATAATTCCTGATAAAACCTGATGAAAACATATACATTTAAGATTTTCTCCAGTTTTATTATTTCATTATTTTATTTCTTCCCCTTTATCTATCTTTCTCTTTCCTTCAGTTTTTTTTTCTCTATTTTACTCATTCTTCTTTTCTTTTTTTCCTTTTTTTTTTTTTTTTTTAATTAAACTGTGTTGCAAATCCAGCATCAGTTACTGTGCATAACTTTGAAGGAGCATAGGGAAATTTATCCCAAAATGTGACTCCTTGGTATAATGAATATTTTACCTTACAGGTTAACAAAAGATGGAAGAGACTTTCCCCCTTCCTACATAAAGATCAGATAGAGCCACCAAGGAGAACAATTGTTTTTTCTTCTCATTCCTGAAAACTCATTATTCATTGCGGAAAAGACCAAAAATGTAACCACACCTGAACCGATCCATCCACTGGACAAAGTTCATCTCTCAGGCTCATGTAGTTTCCTGCCCAAAAGAACCATTTACAAATTAATCTCTGTTCTCTAATGATCCATTCATTCTACCTAGTAATCATTTATTGCCCATCAACAGAATTACCTGTACTCCCCATATCCACTCTCTCATCTGTAATAAGGTTATATAGCTATTTGGACCCCACTGGGATGTTGGGCAATCACTCTGTGATTCTCCCCCAAGCACATTGATAAACCAGATGCCTTTTATCTTATTAATACGGCTTTGCGAGTTGATTTTTCAGTGATGCTTCCAAGGTCAAAGAACATGATTTCCTTTGACTTCTAAATCTTATTAAGCAAATTAAACAAAGTTTTTATTCTTACAGGGATCTTTATAGATCTGGTAGACTTATTTATCTATTGAACAAATATTGATTGAATGCCTACTGTGTGCTAGATACAGTGCTAGGTATAAGGGGTTTGCCTACACAATCAAGAATGAATGAGAGCACCTCTGCCCTTTCCAGTTTTACATCTTTATGTGATAGAAAATAAAGCCCGTTCAGTAAGTACATAATGAAATACATTCATATATTTCCCCAAACTGTGATGAATGCTAAGAAGAACAAATACAGGAAGCTGTGCAATATTAAATACCAAGGCATAATTTAGCTTTGAGGGAATTTAGTTTGTGTTAGTACAAATAAATGACTACTTTGAATATTTTCTTTAATTAAAATAAGATAATAGTGGTATTCCTCAATGCAAAGAAAGGGTTCATTTAATTTTTGTCCTAAAACTGTCTAGCATAGCATAACCGTGAGCGCATTAGGGCAGTTAGCAAATTATCTGGATATTATGACGATATTAGACGTCAACAAACTCCATTATGCCTTTCGTCATTGTGATTGTACTATTATTTAAATTTCCCAACGGGGTCAGACTTTTTAAAAGACTGATGTAATGTTCCATTTTTTATCATGTTGTTTTGCAAGGCTCAGAAAATATACAAACACATTTTCAGAAAGTGACTTAGGCAAAATCCTATCAAAAATGACCCTGAGAATTAAAATTATACCATATTTGACATCATTAGGTGACATTCTCTTACCTGGGTCAGTAAAGAACTGAAGCTAAGTACTTTTTTTTTTTTTTTTTTTTTTTCATTTTGGTTAAGCAAGGCTTTTCTTTCTTTCTTTCTTTCCTTTTTTCTATCTATCATTAAAGAAGACCAGGGCCAGGTAATACTTAAAGTGATAAAAGTAGATTTTTTTTTTTCAGAAACTATTGAAATATGGGAAAGAGAGACCTCAGTATAGAACTTGTCTCATTTCCAAATATGACAAGAACAAGTAGGCTTTTATAGCCAAGGACCAGGAGATGGTGGGCATCGGGGTTGGTGGATGGAAAATGATTAAGAGTAGACATCAGGATAGGGAGAATTCTTGCTAAACTGGCCTAACGGGATGCTCACTGAAGGCATAGTGTTTCTACATCACCTGAGGGACGAAGTATTTAACTAGATGTCAAACGTGTTTAGATATGAAGGTGTGTGGGTATGTGGTGGGTTCTCTCTAAACCATCGTAGCAGGATTTCGGCTAAAAATGGAGGACGCAGAACCAACAGGAATGGATACTGAAGGCCAAGGGAGTGAAGAGATCTTACAGGAGCTTTACTAAATTTGGGTCAAGGAGAACATCTTTGTCATTATATGTCATTCCTGGTTTTGATAGCAATGGTTAATAAAACACTTTTTACAATAGTGATGGGAAAGATCATTAAATATTACCTATTTACACACAAAAAAACTATACATGGTCACATTATCATTTCAATGAATGTTTTACACAAAAATCTAAACCCAGCAATAACTGCGTCAAAGCAGGCTGCATATGCTCTGTGATTGGCTAAAGAACTGCAATATCGTCTCTAGCTCTCCTGAGCATTATTTAAGAAGGACATTGTCGAGGAGAAAATTTTTCTGGAAAGAAGAGAGATTGATAGGGTTTTCAAAGATCAGGGCTCCCGAGAAATGCTAGAAGGAATCAAAATGTTGTCTCTAGAAAACAGAAGAGACATTCACTACTTCCTAGTAGAACCTCAGCAAATATTTTATGATTTAGTGGAAAAGAGGAAATGAATTACCAATTTCTAATGGGAGCCCAAAAGGTCTTTCTTGTAAGGAATGAAAAAACAAAGTTAGAAATATAAAGTGCCTTTTATTTAATCTCCACAACCATTTTGTGAATTAGGACATGATGCAATTTTTATACACTGGGAAATAGATTTCAGTCAAAGCAGTCAGATTTTTCTGACAGCATTTTTATCTCATACTATAAATATTGCTACTAATGTGATTATTATAGACTACATATATAAATGTTAGCTAATTTGTTTTCTTTAAAAGTAAATCAGCCAGGCATGGTGGTTCACTCTTGTAATCTCAGCACTTTGAGAGGCTGAAGTGGGTGGATAACCTGCGGTCAGGAGTTTGAGACCAGCCTGGCCAACATGGCGAAACCCTGTCTCTACTAAAAATATAAAAACTAGGTGGGTATGGTGGCATACGCTTGTAATCCCAGCTACTTGGGAGGCAGAGGCAGGAGAACTGCTTGAACCTGGGAGGTGGAGGTTGCAGTGAGCCGAGATCACACCACTGCACTCCAGCCTGGGTGACAAGACTGAAACTCTGTCTCAAAGAAAAAAAAAACAAAAATCAAATGAAACTCATGCAGATTCATTCTATATGATATACATAATCTTGACTGTGTTTTAAAAATATTTAAATGGCAGTTTTCTCTTGTAAATTCTATTTTAAACAGGGTTCTAGATATTAAGTAAAAATCTTATCTCATTTTACATGAAGTAGCTTTTCCCTAAGTATTCTGTTCCACTAATGACTTGACTTTAAATTTCTAAAAGTTAGCAGATTTCAAAAAGAGCCGGGAGGAAAAGATTTTTAAAAAATTATCAATGACATTATTACAAATAGGGGGTATAGCTGCAAATAATCTCTGCTTCTTTTAAACTAATTATAATTTGTGTCAAAGAGGATATTTTCTTTCATTGTAATAATATGGTGTAATTACAGGGGAATCCATAGTGATACAATATGAATTTAATTTTTAGGATTAAGTTTTTTGTGTTTTGCTTATATATCTGAAAGGCTTTATTTTCAAACTAATTTGACTGTGTTATTTATAATATAAAAGAAAAATTATACTCTTACAGATGTGAAAAAATTGTCATATATTGTGTTTGGCAGCCTGGTTGCATTTAAAGCAACAGAGGATGTGTATTAAGCAAATTGTACTAATACCTCAAAAGTACAGTTTACAAAATGAAATGGAGAATAAAACACTATTGTTTTAGGAGAGAGTCTCATTGCATGGCCATCCTAAAGTCTTGTTATGGGATTAATTAGAAATAATGAGCTTTGTGCGAAACTTTTTTATTATGTCTCAAAGGGATTGTAAACAATAGAAATCTGAAGAGCTAATAAGAAATGACAAATGTATTACATTATATAGAGAACTACTAAAGAACAATTGTTTCTTTCCAATTATGTACCAGCACTGAAAGTAAAAAGAAAGTACTGTCACAAATTCTCTTTCAATTACAATAATATAAAGCACAGTATTTTAGCTAGTTAATTGCTGTCATGTCCTAGTGTAAAGAGAAATTATTTAACATGAAGCAACGTTGTTTTTCTACAAAATAACAACAAAAATTGTTGCTGAATGATGGGACCACCTCTTATTAACTCACTTTTACAAGTGTGATTCTTTAAAACAGAGGAGTAATTTTATGATACTATTAATGCTAGAGGTCATGTTTTGATGGTTTTAATTATAAGACATAATTATTAAAATAATCAAAAGTGTAGGAAAATAATTCAGTCTGTTTTTATGAAAATAAATCTTTAAAAAATAGATACATGCTCTTTTTGTTTATAGGAAATAGAAACAATCCCTCTCACCCACATTCACCAATAGTTAGCCCATTAACCTATGGATGAATGCAAATGTCTTCCTCCCCTAACCAAACTCTGCTCTCCAGTTATAAACTAGTACTCCTAATGTCCTGTCATAAAAGCGATTCAGAAAAACTGAGTATAAAACATAATTTGAAATCATATATGTATTTCTAATTTACCCGTCGCAATCATAATAGGAGTGATGTCATGGAATATAGAGAAAAGACACTTGAGCCAGCGACTCCTCAAATATATTCTTGACAGCAACACATCTTTAGTATTTTAAGAGGAAAAAAAAGTTAAATTGTCAAAAACAATGTTAAAAAGCTGGCTTAATTATGCTAAGAAAAGTGTATTTGGTACATTATGCTAAGAAAAGTTTATTTGGTACTTTTCTTTGATATGTAAAATTGTTGTAAAATGTCTGAAACCTAGTGGATGGTGTTTTTTCAAAGTAATTTAATATTCTGATTTAAGCAGATGATAAAAATAGCAGATGATAAAAAAAGCAAAATTGAAAACAACTCATTTACACAAATACTATTTTAATATTTTGGAAAATGTATTTAAGTGGAATATCTGGACACATCACTGTAGAATATTCTTTAAAACATTCACTCATTCATTCCACATACAATATATATCGACAGATTATGTATATGAAACTCAGTGCAGATTTATTCCCTAGGACATTAGCAGTGCATGAGAACCATGTGGCCTCCACCCTTAGGAACAGAACTTTCTAGTGAGGAGAAACAGATATTAAACAAGGAAGCAATATATGAACAAGACACTTTCTGATTATGAAAGAAATAGAGAAGATGATGTCCTAGATGGAAACTGCAGTTGGTTGTGGAGAGGGGCTCGGTTAAGGCATTGTTTGGAAAAGACCTCTTTTAAGAATGAGAAGTGTTTATAGTATTCTCTGATGGTAGTTTGTATTTCTGTGGGGTCGGTGGTGATATCCCCTTTTTCATTTTTAATTGCGTCGATTTGATTCTTCTCTCTTTTCTTCTTTATTAGTCTTGCTAGTGGTCTGTCAATTTTGTTGATCTTTTCAAAAAACCAACTCCTGGATTCATTGATTTTTTGGAGGGTTTTTTGTGTCTCTATCTCCTTCAGTTCTGCTCTGATCTTAGTTATTTCTAGCCTTCTGCTAGCTTTCGAATGTGTTTGCTCTTGCTTCTCTAGTTCTTTTAATTGCGATGTTAGAGTGTCAATTTTAGATCTTTCCTGCTTTCTCTTGTGGGCATTTAGTGCTATAAATTTCCCTCTACACACTGCTTTAAATGTGTCCCAGAGATTCTGGTATGTTGTATCTTTGTTCTCATTGGTTTCAAAGAACATCTTTATTTCTGCCTTCATTTCGTTATGTACCCAGTAGTCATTCAGGAGCAGGTTGTTCAGTTTCCATGTAGTTGAGCGGTTTTGATTGAGTTTCTTAGTCCTGAGTTCTAGTTTGATTGCACTGTGGTCTGAGAGACAGTTTGTTATAATTTCTGTTCTTGTACATTTGCTGAGGAGTGCTTTACTTCCAATTACGTGGTCAATTTTGGAATAAGTACGATGTGGTGCTGAGAAGAATGTATATTCTGTTGATTTGGGGTGGAGAGTTCTATAGATGTCTATTAGGTCTGCTTGCTGCAGAGATGAGTTCAATTCCTGGATATCCTTGTTAACTTTCTGTCTCGTTGATCTGTCTAATGTTGACAGTGGAGTGTTGAAGTCTCCCATTATTATTGTATGGGAGTCTAAGTCTCTTTGTAAGTCTCTAAGGACTTGCTTTATGAATCTGGGTGCTCCTGTATTGGGTGCATATATATTTAGGATAGTTAGCTCTTCCTGTTGAATTGATCCCTTTACCATTATGTAATGGCCTTCTTTGTCTCTTTTGATCTCTGATGGTTTAAAGTCTGTTTTATCAGAGACTAGTATTGCAACCCCTGCTTTTTTTTGTTCTCCATTTGCTTGGTAAATCTTCCTCCATCCCTTTATTTTGAGCCTATGTATGTCTCTGCGTGTGAAATGGGTCTCCTGAATACAGCAGACTGGTGGGTCTTGACTCTTTATCCAGTTTGCCAGTCTGTGTCTCTTAATTGGAGCATTTAGTCCATTTACATTTAAGGTTAAGATTGTTATGTGTGAACTTGATCCTGCCATTATGATATTAACTGGTTATTTTGCTCATTAGTTGATGCAGTTTCTTCCTAGCCTCGATGGTCTTTACATTTTGGCATGTTTTTGAGATGGCTGGTACTGGTTGTTCCTTTCCTTGTTTAGTACTTCCTTCAGGGTCTCTTGTAAGGCAGGCGTAGTGGTGACAAAATCTCTAAGCATTTGCTTATCTGTAAAGGATTTTATTTCTCCTTCACTGATGAAACTTAGTTTGGCTGGATATGAAATTCTGGGTTTAAAATTCTTTTCTTTAAGAATGTTGAATATTGGCCCCCACTCTCTTCTGGCTTGGAGAGTTTCTGCCGAGAGAACTGCTGTTAGTCTGATGGGCTTCCCTTTGTGGGTAACCCGACCTTTCTCTCTGGCTGCCCTTAAGATTTTTTCCTTCATTTCAACTTTGGTGAATCTGGCAATTATGTGTCTTGGAGTTGCTCTTCTCGAGGAGTATCTTTGTGGCGTTCTCTGTATTTCCTGGATTTGAATGTTGGCCTGCCCTACTAGGTTGGGAAAGTTCTCCTGGATGATATCCTGAAGAGTGTTTTCCAACTTGGTTCCATTTTCCCCCTCACTTTCAGGCACCCCAATCAGACGTAGATTTGGTCTTTTTACATAATCCCATACTTCTTGCAGGCTTTGGAAAATCTAGAAGAAATGGATAATTTCCTGGACACTTACACTCTTCCAAGACTAAACCAGGAAGAAGTTGAATCCCTGAATAGACCAATAGCAGGCTCTGAAATTGAGGCAACAATTAATAGCCTACCAACCAAAAAAAGTCCAGGACCAGATGGATTCACAGCTGAATTCTACCAGAGGTACAAGGAGGAGTTGGTACCATTCCTTCTGAAACTATTCCAATCAATAGAAAAAGAGGGAATCCTCCCTAACTCATTTTATGAGGCCAACATCATCCTGATACCAAAGCCTGGCAGAGATACAACAAAAAAAGAGAATTTTAGACCAATATCCCTGATGAACATCGATGCAAAAATCCTCAATAAAATACTGGCAAACCGGATTCAGCAACACATCAAAAAGCTTATCCACCATGATCAAGTGGGCTTCATCCCTGGGATGCAAGGCTGGTTCAACATTCGCAAATCAATAAACATAATCCAGCATATAAACAGAACCAAAGACAAGAACCACATGATTATTTCAATAGATGCAGAAAAGGCTTTTGACAAAATTCAACAGCCCTTCATGCTAAAAACGCTCAATAAATTCGGTATTGATGGAACGTACCTCAAAATAATAAGAGCTATTTATGACAAACCCACAGCCAATATCATACTGAATGGGCAAAAACTGGAAAAATTCACTTTGAAAACTGGCACAAGACAGGGATGCCCTCTCTCACCACTCCTATTCAACATAGTGTTGGAAGTTCTGGCTAGGGCAATCAGGCAAGAGAAAGAAATCAAGGGTATTCAGTTAGGAAAAGAAGAAGTCAAATTGTCCCTCTTTGCAGATGACATGATTGTATATTTAGAAAACCCCATTGTCTCAGCCCAAAATCTCCTTAAGCTGATAAGCAACTTCAGCAAAGTCTCAGGATACAAAATTAATGTGCAAAAATCACAAGCATTCTTATACACTAGTAACAGACAAACAGAGAGCCAAATCATGAATGAACTTCCATTCACAATTGCTTCAAAGAGAATCAAATACCTAGGAATCCAACTTACAAGGGATGTAAAGGACCTCTTCAAGGAGAACTACAAACCACTGCTCAGTGAAATCAAAGAGGACACAAACAAATGGAAGAACATACCATGCTCATGGATAGGAAGAATCAATATCGTGAAAATGGCCATACTGCCCAAGGTAATTTATAGATTCAATGCCATCCCCATCAAGCTACCAATGAGTTTCTTCACAGAATTGGAAAAAACTGCTTTAAAGTTCATATGGAACCAAAAAAGAGCCCGCATCTCCAAGACAATCCTAAGTCAAAAGAACAAAGCTGGAGGCATCACGCTACCTGACTTCAAACTATACTACAAGGCTACAGTAACCAAAACAGCATGGTACTGGTACCAAAACAGAGATATAGACCAATGGAACAGAACAGAGTCCTCAGAAATAATACCACACATCTACAGCCATCTGATCTTTGACAAACCTGAGAGAAACAAGAAATGGGGAAAGGATTCCCTATTTAATAAATGGTGCTGGGAAAATTGGCTAGCCATAAGTAGAAAGCTGAAACTGGATCCTTTCCTTACTCCTTATACGAAAATTAATTCAAGATGGATTAGAGACTTAAATGTTAGACCTAATACCATAAAAATCCTAGAGGAAAATCTAGGTAGTACCATTCAGGACATAGGCATGGGCAAAGACTTCATGTCTAAAACACCAAAAGCAATGGCAGCAAAAGCCAAAATTGACAAATGGGATCTCATTAAACTAAAGAGCTTCTGCACAGCAAAAGAAACTACCATCAGAGTGAACAGGCAACCTACAGAATGGGAGAAAATTTTTGCAATCTACTCATCTGACAAAGGGCTAATATCCAGAACCTACAAAGAACTCCAACAAATTTACAAGAAAAAAACAAACAACCCCATCAAAAAGTGGGCAAAGGATATGAATAGACATTTCTCAAAAGAAGACATTCATACAGCCAACAAACACATGAAAAAATGCTCATCATCACTGGCCATCAGAGAAATGCAAATCAAAACCACAATGAGATACCATCTCACACCAGTTAGAATGGCGATCATTCAAAAGTCAGGAAACAACAGGTGCTGGAGAGGATGTGGAGAAATAGGAACACTTTTACACTGTTGGTGGGATTGTAAACTAGTTCAACCATTATGGAAAACAGTATGGCGATTCCTCAAGGATCTAGAACTAGATGTACCATATGACCCAGCCATCCCATTACTGGGTATATACCCAAAGGATTATAAATTATGCTGCTATAAAGACACATGCACACGTATGTTTATTGCAGCACTATTCACAATAGCAAAGACTTGGAATCAACCCAAATGTCCATCAGTGACAGATTGGATTAAGAAAATGTGGCAGATATACACCATGGAATACTATGCAGCCATAAAAAAGGATGAGTTTGTGTCCTTTGTAGGGACATGGATGCAGCTGGAATCCATCATTCTTAGCAAACTATCACAAGAACAGAAAACCAAACACCGCATGTTCTCACTCATAGGTGGGAACTGAACAATGAGATCACTTGGACTCGGGAAGGGGAACATCACACACCGGGGCCTATCATGGGGAGGGGGGCGGGGGGAGGGATTGCATTGGGAGTTATACCTGATGTAAATGACGAGTTGATGGGTGCAGCACACCAACAAGGCACAAGTATACATATGTAACAAACCTGCACGTTATGCACATGTACCCTACAACTTACAGTATAATAATAATAAATAAATTAAAAAAAAAAAAAAAAAAAAAAAAAAAAAAAAAAAAAAAAAGTNCAGTTGGTTGTGGAGAGGGGCTCGGTTAAGGCATTGTTTGGAAAAGACCTCTTTTAAGAATGAGAAGTGTTTTGCTCTGAGAACTCAGAGTGCCTACCTTGACATTGGAAGTTTGCACCCCTATGTGTGCATGTATGGAGTTTCTGCAATGTCAGCTTCTTGTTTATTATTCAAGATATGGCAGAATGGTTGCTAGCAGAACTAAGTTAAAGAGCTATGTGTGTGTACATTTAACTTGGCCTGGGGAGCACAAACTGCTAGTTCTTTATACTCTGTGATTCTAGTCAAACTAGCTTCTTTAAGGAAGTATAAGTTCCATTGCAGAAACTACATTTTTACTAGTTGAGTGCATGTTCCTTTAAACCTTACACATACATACCAAAATATTCACCTGTGACTACTTGTATGATAGTATCTTGGAAAGCTTTTTGAAAATTGCAGATTAAGCAGTGTTGTTATTTCAGAATGAATTCATCACATCTCCCTAGAGTGAAATGTGAAGAACAGGCTCCCTTAGTGATACTTATGCACATTAAATTTGAGAGCCTCTCCTCTAAGCCCATATGTATGTCATTCTATTTGCTACACAGGTGAATGACGATGTCAGGTAATGATATACATATCATTTGAGTATCTGTTCCTCCAAACATGATCAACTAAAAGTAATATCTAAAACATGTATTTCCAAATTCTAGTGTGATTTTTAGTTTTTTTCATTTAAACACTTTATTAAGTAATATAAACTGAATGATACACTCCCAGAGACACTAAACATTAAAAATGGAACAACAAGCATATGTATCACTTACAATATTGTCAGTATTCTAATAAAACTGCTCTCTTTTTACATGAAGAGAACTTTAAGACATTGCCTTATGCACCAGTTACCCTTTTTCTATATTTAACAGTTGGAGAGAGAGAGAAAAAAATACTCCAAATACAATGTGGGGACATAGCGTACATGATTCCCTGTGAAGATTTTATTTCAGTATGTAATTAATATAGACCCATTGAGCGCTACTCAAACGTGTGGTTCACACATTGGTGCAAGTCTGTGAACAGTTTGTTACTAGTCCACCAGGAGATAAGAAACCTGTGCCAGAAATATAAATCAACCAATGCTTTCTTCATCAAGAAAGTCCCATTATTCCCTTTCCGCCCCCCAAAAAAGTCAATGAAACTAGTCAGTGAGGTGTGTTTACTGCCAAAAGTTGATTTATGATCTGGCTCAAGTTTTCTGTCTCCTCAGGTACCAATAACGGACAGTTCTAGACCAATGTTTTTGAGTAGCACTGATTGGAAAAATCACATACAGAGGGCATTCACTGCGCTCCTTTGGGTTTGACACATTTGTGCTCATTTACTCATAACTGAGATGTTCGATTGGTAAAATTATTTACTTTTTGAAAATTTCTAGGAGATGTCTGTTTTCTATTTCATGTATTAATCTCAAAATACAAATAATTTATTTGGAGATAGCTAATTTGAGTCTATAATCTTTACTGTTGAATTACCTGTATATATGCAAAAAAAAAAGACACTTAAAAGTAAATGGTGACTTTATATTAAGTATATGATTATTTCATTATTGGTTATAATTAAGAGGACAAAGGTTTGATTTTTTTTTTATGTGAGGCTGGTTACTTTCTGCTAATATATTAATGAATTTTTTTTTAATAATAAAATACAGGGAATTCTATTTATATGGTTAATATGATGGAAATGATCCTATAGTATTAACATCATGATCTAACTAAAGAGACATCAAGGTCAGACGCAGTGGCTTATAACAGTAATCCCAGCACTTCGGGAGGTTGAGGCAGGAGCATTGTTTGAGCCCAGGAGTTTGAGACCAGCCTGGGAAAACATAGCAAGACCTTGTCTCTACAAAAACCTTTAAAATAACTTTAAAGTCAATGGTCCTGGCTATGCAGGAGGCTAAGGTGGGAGCATTAATTCAGCCCAGGGGTTCAAGGCTCCAGTAAGCTATGATCAAGCCACTACACTCCAGCCTGGGCAACAGGCAAGATTCTGTCTCAAAAAAAAAAAAAAAAAAAAAAAAAGAAAAAGAAAAAGATATCAATCACCATCGATAGACAAAATAAATTCATTGACATCTTCAATATAGTTTAGAAGTTGACTTTTATTAATTAATTGATTTGTTGAAATTTTAACATACTATTTTAGAATTTCTCAACTTTTAGAAAATTTAAGTTTAAATATTAATTCTGCTACCTATTTGCTATTTAATCTGGAGCAGGTCATATTTCAGATCCTATATCTCCATTCTTTAAAATAGCAATAAAAACACTAATTGATAGTTTCTTGGGTAGATCAAGACCTATAAATATTCAATTTTCTAACTTGGGTTTTGGCACATATTAGGTGCTTAACGAAGTCTCTCTCTCCTCTCTCTCTCTCTCTCTCTCTCTCTCACTGTATGCGTGTGTGTGTGTGTGTGTGTATGTGTGTATGTATGTGTGTATACATATATAGTAATAAATTTGTGTATTTACATACAATTGTTGATCCAAACAATCCTGCACTGAAAACAGATCTTATTGAATATTGCAGGAATAATGCTGGACACTGAAGATAGGATGAATAAGAGAAATCCTGTAAAATAATGAAAATGGCAATCCTAGTATTGTTGAAAGGAGTAGAACAATAATGATTTATTAAGCTAAAAGTATCTCTCACATGGTAAGTTTATTATTGTTCTTCAAACACAGCAGTACCATGTGGGTAAGTTGCTATTGAAGCAGTAAACATGACTATAAAATAGTCAATAATTAATTAACTAATTAATATTTGGGTTAGTAGAGCCAAACAGAAAACCAAGCATGAGGTATCTCATTTTTATTCCCCTGGGACAGCAATATGTGACACAGTGCCTTTAGAATTTACTCCCTTTTGGGTGATTAACAGTTTTATGGCAAAAATTTTGAAATGTCCTTGGGAGTTGATTTTATGGATATTTTATGTTATAGTTGTACTGTCTCAAGTGTTCCCACTACTGATATGAAAAATGGTCCTTTGTCCAAAGAGAGTGACAGAGAACAAGAGAGAAAGCAAGAGAGCGAGAGAGTGAGAGAGAGAAACACCAAGATCTTACCAAGAAAATGACTATCTAACCTTTAGAGGTTCCCTTCATTTCTATTTCCTCTGAATATAATATAATGTGTTTCTCATTGATGTAGCCGATTAGTAATTAAAGAAATCTGAATCAACACTCAGAAACCCAAAGGGATGAAAATAAATGACTACACATTAGTTTAGGCTGAGGGTTGAGGATGTAATTTATTTATGAACTAATGAATTAATTCATGAGAATCTGGATGTGGTTAGGGGATTAAGGTTCTTTACTCTGTAATCTTTGCTTGGAAAACATATAGTTTAGAGGTTTTAGCCAACTGCTGATTAAGACCATTAGACAAAAGGCAGGCTAGTTTTCTTTTTTTACACTCACAATCACCTCCAAGACAAATGTGAGGGCTGCCTTCTACCTGTCAAAATTGATATGCTTTTGAGAACAAATATGTTTCCTCGAAAATATTTTAAGCTTTTTCCAGTCAACCTTCCTGTTGGCTTTTCAGATCAAGCATTTTTATTCATTAAGAAATGAAAAATAAAACTAAGGTATTTATTTTATTGACAATAAAGTAAAAATGTGATGTAAACTATCAATTTTTTTTGAAAATAACTACATATATACACAACCATCTCAGAACGTAGTCCTTTATATGAGACTGCTATTGCTGAAAACATTCTTTCGAAGATGTTGTAAAGGTACACTTTATTTCTTTTATTGAAGATACTGATTGAGATCCAAAATGGTGAAAGTCTCAAAGACATTTAAATCTGAAAGAGTTGTTTTTAAGGTCCTGTATATTTATAAAAGACAAGGAGTAAAGTACTTAGGAAAGGTCGAGATCTTATAATAAGATGTGTTTTTTACACATAGTTTAGATTAGCAGATGGCTTAAGTTTCTGCTTCCATTCTCATCCTGACATCCATAATCACCAGCCAGGTGAATGTGTCATTGGCAGACAACTGTCAGAGACAGTGGTTAGGAGACAGAAAAGTGCTGTCCTTCATCCTGAAATCTTGCATGAAGATGACGGCTTTCTAACTAGCATTGTTAAATGTGATGAAAAGCCAAACAAAAAGAAATAATGTAAATAAACCAGGCAATCAATCGTGGGGATTGAAAACTGAAGATCTGCCCTTCTAATTTCTTAAGACCCCTGTTAAAATGTCTAAGAACTAACAGAAAAAGTAATCTCTTTCTTTGACATTCCACAGAATTTTACCTGTACTTATTTAGGGACACCTTTACCAAAAGTTAGTTAGTGCGGATTATTTACTTTCATAGGTAGTTACATAGACTCAATAAGTAAAATAGTTTCTTGAGGAATGGCACAAGTTCTATATCTGTCTCACTGTTCATTGCATATGGAAATTATTAAACAAATATTCTCTGATTAAATGAATAAATAAATGGGCCAGAACGTTAGCCAATGACTACAGTTGAGCTACGTGATTCCTGTCCTTATGCTGGTTATAACACTCTGATACAGGAAACACAAAATAGATTTGTTTTAGTGGAGAGAAGGTTTAGAAAATGACTGTGTGGAAGCATTTCAGCTCTAAAAGTCTGACTGGTGAAAGGCAGCACGTGGGCTCCAGGTGATTGAGGGTAGGCTACTGAGGACATGAACTTTGGAAACAAGAGTAAGGATAAAGAAAAGTAATGACACCACTTCACTTATTTTACAGTTTTCCTTAGAGCTGGCTCTGAAAATGGGTTTTTAAAATGGCTAAAGTCCCCTGATAGATATATATTTAATCAAAATAATAACAAAAACAATATTACTATCTACTAAGCACTGAGCTGTAGTCTCTAAGAAAATAAATTTAGAGATAGTTCTTTTTTTTTTTTTTTTTGCTTATGTTCCAATAATTGGGGGTATGTGAATATTTCCAATGTCTCCTAAGTTTCTCCTCCTGCCATATGATAGTGGCAGTAATAGCATAGTGGTAAAGGGCATGGACTCTAGATTCAGAATGCCTGGGGTCAATCATTATCAGCTGAGTGACAGGGCCAACACACAGCATAAGGCTTGACAGTTGAGATAATATATGTAGAAAAATAAGGATTAGGGTTGGGGCCAGAGAATAGAGTCAGTTTTCCCTAAGGCACACAGATGAGTGGAAGAACAGTGGGTGCTTGTCCAAAATATTAAGAAAGACTGAAGGGAAAATGGATGTTGAGAAGGCAACCAAAAATGTAGATTATATTCTGTCTCTGACTTTTTAGCAGAGCAGGAACTGATCACAACAAAAATTAATCACTCATCCAGCAGAAATCCCCTACCTTCAGGTTCTCTACCTCCATTTTCTTGACTTTCTACTAACAAAGAAAATTTATTATTTTTGTCTTATTAGACCATAAACCTCTACGTGTACTCAATAACTAACTTAGCAGAAAGATACACATTTGTTTCTCTTAGGTTGCTAAATTTGTCTGAATTATTTATGGTGGATAAAATTAACTTATTTTCATGGTCTAGGTGATTCTTTCATAGGACTCCCCTTTCTGCCACAAGATACTAGAAACCTTTGATAATTCCTTTGATAAGGTATGGCACATTGTTATCTTGTAAACTATCAAGGCCTTAATCTTAATTATATTGTATCTCAAATCACAATTTTGAAAACATCTTTATCAAATATTTTTCCTCAGACAATTTATTCTTAAAACACACCATACATACATACTTAGTTCAATATATCTATATGGAAAAGCACCTGCTTTTTTTATAAGAGCATCTTCAAACTATAGCATTTCACTGATTTATTTTTTTTCAGATTTTAAACATACATTCAAATCATATGCAACTATTTTCTCAACTTTATTCTAAAATGTCACTTTACTCTTACATATGAATTAAAGACAGACAATATTGTTATATCTTATTCTTATATTTTGTTTGGTACATATTGGCTTATTGATAGGTCATCTTTAAAACTCATCATTCATTGGCTTTTTTCATTCAGATTTACTATAAACACATGCTGATAGAAAAGTATTATTTATCATAAGGTTTGAAGTGAGAGATTTAGTGATCATTTGCTCTAAACACAGAAAATGTAAGCTTAAGTAGAAATAAATAGAATGGTGTGTCTTTCAATCAATAATTTAATAGGCACAGCAAGAGTACATTTGTATTAATAAACACTTTTCATCCAAAGTTTCTTATATTCCTTATTTTTTCTCAATTACCATATATAGCAGATGACATTATTATTCTCATTTTATACTTGAAAAAAACTAATGTATATGGAAGGTGAAGTAACTCAAAGCATCTGTTTAACAAATGACACCCAGAGTGTAGATGCAGAGCGTGGTGTAGACGTGAACTTTTATTCTCTTGCATACTTTATATTAAACTGTGAAGGCATACTTGTCTATAAGACTAAACCCAAATGGAAGCTGTCACTCTGATTCTGTTCAATGAGAATACTTATATGATCTGTCTAATGAATGTAGGCCCTAAATTTCAATTTAGTCTCTGTAGACAATTTAGTCTACATTTTACTTAACCATTAAACACTGATTTTATTTTTCCATTATTTAAATCTATTCTGGCTCTCTTCTTTCCTACTCTTTACATTTAATCATGTGGAATATGATAGTAAAATGTACTGTAACTAACGCATTTAAAAAGAAAAATCAATAGGATGCAACAGATAACAACTTTCACCCTCTGTTACCCTTGTGCATTCAAGCCTGGTTTGGGGTGGAGAGAAGGGTGAGTACTATTTTTCTACCACTTGAAAGGAGCGTGGAAAAATAGTACTCACCCTACTCCTCACCCCAAACCAGGCTTGAATGCACCAGCTTGCATAACTTATCTGAGCACTCTGAGATTCCCCTGGTCATTTCAAGTCAAAACAAACAAACAAACAAACAAACAAACACCCTTATTTCAGTGATTTAAATGCCAATTCCAAGTAAAAGACAAAATTAAATTTTATTTTACGTTTCTCTCTGCTTTGAATGTAGCCTACTCGAGGGCAGGCCCTGCCCTTATAAAACACAGAGTATGGATAAGACAATCGGTGCTTCCTATAGGCAGCAAATTTCCAAGAAGAAAGTTTTTTTTTTTTTTTTTAAGTCCAAAATCATTATCATATTAAGTAAAAATTGTTTTCCAGGGCTGGAATGATGAAAGGGTAGAAAGAAGGAAGGAGTATTGTGATAGCAGATCTGCCTTCACATAGAAAGGAAAATAGGGAGCGTGAAAGATTTGTTTCGATTCCATGTTATGCAGTAAGCAAAACACCCTATTCCATAGATTTCACAGTGGCCCACAGGAAACACACACCAATTGTTGGTGTGATCCCAGTCAGTTCCTTCCCATAGCTCTCTTTTCTATTGTTTCAGCGATCTACTTACCCTTCTAATGTGTGAGACATTGGTTAGAAAGCAGATCAGTCTGGCTAAATGTTTCCAGCATCCCACACAGTCCCATAGAAATCTTTCTCAACCTTCTTTTACAAACTCAGGAATGTGGTTACCCAATGATAGAAAAAAAGATGCTCAGTCTCCGGCTTTGCAGTAACTGCTCAGGTGTCCTAGTTCCCATTTTAGAAAGTGACAGTAATTAGGATGCTTACAGAAAAAAAAAAAAAAAAAAAATCACTCCCTAAGTGATTCAAATAAGCAGTCGAATTTAAAAGCATGGCCTAGAGTCCATCTGTATGAATGTCTGAAGGCAGGAACAGATGTCCACACCCTCTTTCCTTAGAGTAAAGCTCAGAAAGGTTAAATTAACTTGCTTAAGGCCACAGAACTAGTATAACGTAGAGTCTGAAGAACAGACTAAATTTTCCGTCCTAAAATGGTGAATTTTTATTATAATGACTTCTGATCATAGAAACCTGTAAGATAAAGGCTAGGAGAAACCTGCTAGAACCAGAAAAGGGACACTTATTTCCTGTCATCCCTTTTATTTATAGTTCTAATACCTTTATGTGAAACACACAATTAGGTACAAGGGATAAAGCTATTAGGTTGGTGCAAAAGTTATTGTGGTGCTTACCATTGAAAGTAATGGCAAAAACCACAATCACTTTTGTACCAACCTAATATATTTACTCTCTTTGTCTTTTTGCTTGCTGTTCCCCCTGGACGGAACTCTCCCTTCCCTGACGTCTGCAGGCCTCCATCTCTAACTTAAAGTCCTTGCTGAAATGTTCCTTATCAACAGACTCTCCAGGACTGGACTCAACTAAATAAAACAACACTCTGTAAAACAGACTATCTAATTCCCTCGACCCACTTCATTTCTCTCCCTAGCCCTTATCATCATTTTATACAATCTATACTAATTTTGTCTTGTTTTGCTGTCCCAACTAGAGTATCAGCTGCATCGGGACAGACTCAGTTTGTTTCATTGCTGTGTCCCCAGCAACAAGAACAGTGCAAGGCACAGAGTAGATGCTCAATTAACATTTGTTGAGTGAATAAATGAATAAACACATAAATTGAGATTATAATATGTTCCAAGGACATAAAACACATACATAAATTATCACAATATAAAGCAAAATGTTACAAATAAGAGAAGAAAAAAACATTATTTATGGGGTGATCATCAGGTATTAAGACTGGTATTTAAACACAATTATTATAGCATTTATTGGGCAATGATGAAATACAGCACAATAAGGATATCAGAAGGAAATAACACCCAATTTCAGATTAAAACCAAATGTAAGAACACTTCTTAGGAAAGCAGAAAGATATAGAGGTGAAAAGCACAGGGTTACAAAAAAGATTGCCTGGGATTTAGATACTGGCTCTCTCTTTGTTTAACTACGGCACTTCTCTATACTCACATATATCACTGTGTAAAAGAATAATAATAATCATATGTACTATATATTTTAATTGAGAAGATTAAATGAAATAATCCAGGTGAAGTGCCTGGGTCATATTAAATTACCAATAAGTATTAATTTCTTTTTGCAATTTTACATAAAATCATTTCTTAATGACCTGGTCCTGCAAATGTGTTTATTTAGACATACTTCTATTTCTCTATATTATTGGAAGGTAAAATAATATATCCAATTACAACAACTAAAAACTTGTATTATAATGGGAAAAAATGCCATTTACATTCCAATTGTTAAACCTTATGAATGCTAATGAAATCAATATAGTATTATTTGACTGGAACAGATATTTAATTTTTATATAAATATATGGCTCTCAGCTAATATTTGGGTATTAAAATATAATCATAAAATCATGTTATACTGCATTATACCATTAAGCACAACCTATTGTACTTGTTAATTAAAACCTCCAAAATACTAACATCAGACAGTTTAAGTATTAGCAAACTAAGAACATGGCTAATTAAAATTTAAGAGGAATATTTCCATAATTGTTTTCATGAGAAATATGTTTATATTTAACTTAGGAGCAGGACTGATAGTCAGCTGGAATGTACTGGTGGCCTTAACCATTGCTTCCAGTTGGCTGTTGTTCTGAATGGTTGGCGTCTTCATATGCTCTGCTTGTATGGACATGTTCTGAATTCAAATGATTTCCAAAATTCCAGAGTAATTTTAAAACCAAAACATGACTCAAGTGTTAACAGTGTAACCATTTTTTCTCTTTTTTATCAATATATAATAGTCAGATTTTCCCTAAAAGAGGGACTTATTGAGGACATTTAGATATTATTTCTTTACATAGAATGTACCTCCTGCTCAAGTATAATATGATAATTTTGAACGGTACCCTAAATCCATTTTGTTTCTCACTTCAATTCTGTTTGAAAGTGTTTGCAAACTTTAACCTCTCTAATTTATATTGAAAGCTGAAACATGTATTTTATACCAGATTTTATTAGTTTTAAAATGATGTTACAACATAGTAATATCCACAACTTTTTTTTAAAATAGCACTACTTATAACCATACCAAGTATTGTGCAAAATTTATCTTTAGTGATAACGAAGTGATTTCCAACATCTACTTATTTGTTGTGAATGTGCAAACAAAAGGTATCTTTTAGTTTTTGTTTTATCTATATGTTTGAATATTAATGGGACTTGTCAAATATTTAACACTAGCATAATAAAATGTCTTATATATGTTTCTCAGATATTCTTAAACTTACTTTATAATATTTTTATAATTTTAACATGAAAATTATATTTAAATATATGAAAGTTTGATGTATTGAGTATAGAGTAGAAAATAAAATGAGAACATATTATTCTGATAAAAAAACTAACACAAAAATTATAGTAAGCACAAAAATAATAATATTTTGGAACCTTAATATGTGCTAGATCTCATGATAATTATGTGACATATTTAATTCACATATAGCCTGTGATAGAGAAAAACTATTTGTTTCCTATTTACATAGAAGACACCAGAGCTCAGAAAGCATCCATTGCCTGGGTGCTTTCTGCCACTGAGCTTGTAGTGCAGTGGTGTAAGCACAGTTCGCTGCAGCTTCTGCCTCCCGGGCTCAAGTGATTCTCCCACCTCAGCATCTCATGTGGCTGTGACCCCAGGTGCATGCCACTATGGTTGCCTAATGTTTTAAAATTTTTTGTAAAGACAGAGTCTCGCTATGTTGTCTAAGCTGGCCTCTAACTCCTGGCTCAAAGACCCTCCCACCTGGCCTACCGGAGGGTTGCTGCTGCAGCCCGTGAAACAAAATATTATAATAACATGATCCTGTATAGCATTTCCTACACAGCAGGACACTTATAGTAATTAAGCATGCATCTGCCATCAGACAGTAGAGTCATCATAGAGATACCAATTGGCCGAGTGTTGATAAAGGTCCATTCTTGAATTAATGACTAGGGTGAGTATTCAATGTGCTAAAGTAACATATTTCACTCAGCTTCAATTAGATTCCACCCAAATCCCTAAATCCAGAAACCCTGGGTGTGGAAGAAAATGGCAAAGCCCAAGAAGATACTATAAGTAGATACAAACAAGACATTTTGTAGAAGATACAGCACTTTGTTGAGGAACAACAGCATAGATACATTCTTTATCATGTAACATTGAAATTAGGTACTTATGATCAATTACTTTTCTATTAGACTGTAAATTATGGTTCATGATTTACTCATCTTTGAAACATGGACATTTAGAGGACCTGGCTTATATGTGTGCTCAACAAATAGAACTACATTTAATCGAGTATTAAGATGATATAAACTGTTTCTGTAGTAATGGTTTAAATGCTATTTGGTACTGGGCATAATAGTTATACTGTACTATTTATTTCTTAGCTCTGAATAATGCAAATTATTTGATTTATGTTACATTCCAACATTTCCTTTGTTATCAATCATCCTAATGCATCTTAGTCTTCCTTATTTTTCAGGATATGAAACAGTGATGTATTTACATTTCAGTTTAATTCAGTGAAAGCCTCATCTTTTTCTGGTCTTCAAGATTTGTCTTAAGAAAATATATTAAAATAAGAACAGTCATTCTTTATACAAGCTTTGTTTCTCAGCCTGTGACTAGTCAATAAAGATTATAAATGAGGATATCTTCCAAGAGGAATTTTGGCTCCAAAAAATATTTTCAGGCATGTTAAAAGATGAAGATTCTTAGCAGCAGGAAAATATCACCAACACATATGTGCTTCTAGCATTTAATAATAATTAAATGTCTGCTGGAGCACGTTACATTATGAAGTAATTTAAAACTTACAACAACGAGTAGTAAGATATTTACCTTATTTCTTTTTTTAATCCCTGAAGAAAGGATTAACACTATATTCCTAAATAACTTGGTATTGCAGAATTCTTCTTTTCTAACCTTTAAAGGCTCCTGATGTTATTTTGCTTTTGCGTTCTTGTCTTTTTTTTTTTTTTTTTTTTTTTTTTTTTGAGATGGAGTCTCGCTCTGTCGCCCAGGCTGGAGTGCAGTGGCTGGATCTCAGCTCACTGCAAGCTCCGCCTCCCGGGTTCACGCCATTCTCCTGCCTCAGCCTCCCGAGTAGCTGGGACTATAGGCGCCCGCCCCCTCGTCCGGCTAGTTTTATGTGTTTTTTAGTAGAGATGGGGTTTCACCGTGTTAGCCAGGATGGTCTCGATCTCCTGACCTCGTGATCGGCCCGTCTCGGCCTCCCAAAGTGCTGGGATTAGAGGCGTGAGCCACCGCGCTCGGCCTCTTGTCATATTTTTAAACAAGTGATACATAGAACAAGTCTAAATTATATCATATATCATGAAGTGCTTTTATGTTCTTTATTTGCCTTTGTCTTTATTTTCTATCATTGGCATTTCATATATAATTCATCACTAAAATTATTGATTAAAAAATGTCATCAGAGATTTTCATTAGCTATTATGTTAGACTGTGGCAAATTCACTTGTTGATGTTTACCAGCCCTCTCTTCAGTTTACAGATGTGGAAATAAAAGATCCAAAATATGTATTACCTTATGCAAGGGTGCACAGTTAGTTCAATAGCAGAGAGGTGCCTAGAATTTGTCTGCCTCATAAAATATGCTATAAAATTATCATAATTATAATACTCTATATTTTTCAGTACACTGCCATTCTAGCTGCTGAAGATATGGAGATGAATATTATCTAAGGCATGCAGGTCAATTTGCCTGCAAAAGGAGACACAATCTAAGGTATCAAAAGAGCACCAGAAGATCTTTACACACATGTTCTGTTACCAAAGTAAACTCTGTGAATTTTTCTTTATTGTATTACATTTTTGTTAAACACTTGAAAAATTCATTTGATTTCCAATATGCTGATTTATGTTAAGTTTCATTCCAAGTAGTGAAACATACCCTTTCATTACTTGGAATGCTGCTTTTAGCTTTTCTCATTGACAACCTAGAAAATTTAAATAGAATATGTTTAACCAGGTCATTTTAATTTTTATATAACTGTCCATCCATTTTTGTCTTTTAATATTTTTTCTATATGCAAAAATGAGAGGAAATAATTAGATTAAAATCATATAAAAACTTATTTAGTTATTCATCTACCTTCTTATTTATACTTATTTAATTTGGAAAGTGCTTCTTAGTAAGTGTTTGGTTAAAAAAATACATTTTTATTTGAGACTGGGATTTCCAGTGGCAATGCTGGTAGAGGCATGGATTGTGAAGCAAAATTTCTGGATGGGACTAGCCCTCTGCATGTTATTAGAGAGTACAAAATTATCCTCCCCTGGCACATTTGCAAGAGGCAGCTCTTAGAAAGTAAACTCTCTCTACAGGCTATTGATATGAAGCACACTGATCTCATGCAAAGAACTGTGCAGCTGGTGCCATGGGAGAAGACCGTCAGATCCTTTCTAATGGAAAAATGAAGTCAGCCCAAGCTTGCCTCCTTTCTTTACAAAATGTAATTATGTAAACTACAAAGCTGTATTATAGACAATGTTTATAATTAGCACTATTTTCCCTTTAATTTTAAATAAAGCATGTTAGTTGTGAGTGCCATGCCAACATATTTTCTACAGATGCTATAAACAATGCACAATCAGAAATCCATTTGGGTTGTTTTTGTGGTTATTATTTCAAATTGTGAAAACTCATAATAAATATCAATGTAATGAATAAACACCATTATATGTTGATAAACATCATACTCTTTCAATTTCAGACAAAACCAATGAATATTAATCAGAACGTCGGCTCTGCAATGATGACATCAAATGGGGTTTCCAATACCTATTAGTCTTCTCTCATAGTTCAGTTCTAATAAGACCAGTGAAATCGTTTATTGTATTCACAACTCACAAGTTAACAGAATGGCATTTCCATATTTATAAAATGCAAAGGGAAATAAAATATTAGTTTTGTGGGGAAGTGGTTTAGTTTCAATATCTAGCCAGCCTTTAAGGAAACAATTGAGTTTTTCATGCTCTCATTACCTGAGGTCCTCAGTTTCCTTCAACTTTTGAATTTAAATACACTATGGCTTATGGAAGGTGGTAATATAATTTAGTACTTCAAGATGTAAATTACAGACATGTAAATATAAATTTACTTTTTAGATTCTAAGCAACAGCAAATGTTAGTTTGATTTTAGAAGCAGCTGCCCAGTTTAGATACCAGTTAATCTTTGTTATTTATACCTGGCTCTATTATTCATTGTAAAATTCTGAACTAGTAACTTGGCGTCTTTTCTCCTTGGTTTTCTCCTGTATAAAAAGATAGGCACTCTGCAGCTTCCATGATGGCTTCTTGCTACATCATGCTATCACCTGTGCATTCACATAAACATATGTAACCCTACAAAATTTGGCTATGGTTATGTCTGCATTAGAATTTCAAATCCTTAACTTCAAACTTATTAAATCAATTTCATTTGTTGTGCCATTAATAACAAGGTTTACAGAGTTATGAGAGATGACTATATAATTACAATAGGAATCTACTTGCAAAATTAGATGTTTGAACGTTTTTAATGACTCATATAGACTCTAATTCACATGTAAATCCTCTCTAATATAAACAACTATAAAACATTTGATTCATTCGGTTGTATTAAGTCAACTGAATAACACCAAATTCAAAGACTCTTACTTAAAATTTGACCAAAATTTTACTTGTACCCAATGTTTAAAATTTTATTCGTGTGTATAGATACTGGTTGGTTTTAGGTAATATGTGGATTACAAGTTTATAAGAAGTCAACTCTCTATAATTATTTCCTGTTTTGGCTATTTCACTGTTTGTTAGCACCTTTACTAGCAGGTGATAAGGTACAATTAGAAGATATGGAGTCTCGTTCTGTCTGTCGCCCAGGCTGGAGTGCAGTGGTGGGATCTCAGCTCACTCCAACGTCCGCCTCCTGAGTTCAAGCAATTCTCCTGCCTCAGCCTTCCAAGTAGCTAGGATTACAGGTGTGAGCCACTGTACCTGGCTGCAGTTGGTTTTCATCTGCCATTTTCATATCAAAAAATTTATGTAATAATAATAACTCCTATATACCGAACACTTGCTATGTAGTATATTTGCTGATGTGGTGTGCATTCAGTTTTAATTCACCTTAATTTTTCTGTAATATTAGTTAGTTATAAAATCCTCCATTTATGGAATTTTTATGGTGCTTCTTAACATTTTATTTAATAAAAATATCTGTACAGCACAATGGACAAAATTAAAGGTGGCTGTACCCTGCTGAGGATAACTGGTCACTACCCTGCAATGCAAATGGTGGAAGACCAGTTAGGAAGCTATGGAGGGTGATCCAGAGGAGACAGACAGCATGGTTTCTTCTTTTCAATATTTTCTTTATTCTTTCCAATTATGGCTTTTGTTTTCCTTTCATGAAAATACTTACATGCAAATTGACTCTTACAGACCATAGCAATCTCCCCATCAGACAAGCCTTGAAAAGGCTAAATTCTAGTGCGGAATCAATATGAGAGTCTTATTCCATGCCATAGCTAGGCTAGCTGCATAATTTGCAAGGCCCAGATAAAAAGAACAAATGTCAGGGAAGCCAATCTCTCTTTTTAGTGGCCCACCGCTATGGTGCACTGTGGACAGACAAATGCCAAGAATCACAACCTCTGCACCACAACATGCTCAGTACCTGGATCAGGAGTGGGTAAGCAACTCCCACAGACGCCTGTCAAATATACTGTCCTGTGATGCTGTCATTCCAACGTAAGACCCCATCTTGAGGGTCCAGGAGGCATGCATCTGATCAGCATCCAGGCTCTCAACATGGTCAGAAAGTGGAGGCGTAATATTGATGCAACCAACTAGCAGCCCTGGGTAGAAAGAAGCTGCAGTTGCAAAGCGTGTGTGGAGAGAAGTGTGAGGGGAGCCAAGGGTGCCAGAAGGTGGAAAGTGGGCTTACCCAGAACCCATCTTGGAGAGGCTGGGGACAGCAGGAAGCAGGGCCATATAAGCTGAGGCTCCAAGCTCTCAGTGCATGCTCCATTGTCCCTTGAACTTCACTTACATAATATAAATTGAAAGATTAAATTATTAAGATTTTTCAAGACAAAAGCAAATGTTAAACTCCAAGCATGAGCCTCTTCCGAATATGAGCTTCTGTGCCACTACAAAACCATAAATCTGACCTATGAGAAGCAAAGATGAAGAAAGTCTCAATAACTAACTCAAGACTACATTTAGGATTCAAGTCAGAATAACGTTTTTGAATTTAAAACCTACATCTTTCTAACCTGCTACTCTGATTTTCTGACATGAAATTTAATATGTTGCTTTTCAGAGCACAGTTCTCCATTATCATAAGATATTTGCTCAATGTATGCTTTCTGCCTGAAGGGCATCACTAGAAACACTTTATTTCCATTAGTAGAGAATATTAGTGAGAACTCTTTTGATTCCATCAACACCTTGCATTGGGTTATGAAAAACAGGAAAAAAAAAAAAAAACAAAACTTGTTACAAAGGAGACATTTTTCAGAAAAAAAAAAATTGGGGCTCAACTATGGATTAAGGCTGGGTATAGAAGCCAATAAATTTTCCCTCCTCTTCTGCTCCTTTTTGCATGTCTGTTTTATATTTGTTTCTTTGTAAATGAATGTTTCCATTGCTTCCTTTCCCAAATTCGAGATGGAATGTATTCAAGCCACTATTCCCAAGCTTTAATACTGCTATTCCAATCACTCAAGAGAAAAATTATTTAATATTTTTATTCTCAATGTTAAATCCCTGAAAAAGGGACTGATGGGACGTTCCTAGGTCATTATCACCTAACCACTACCACCAGGGAGTATCTGTTAAGGAATATTAATATATCAGTATTAATATATCAAGAAAATGACTTGGTGGAGCCTCCCAGTAACTGCATCTGTGAAGAGAACAGTTCCTGGAAACGAGAGCCTGCCAGACAGCTCATAGGTTCCACTATGGATGACAAGGCTCTGTATCATAAGACCTTATTAGATTTATTGGAAAACGTTAGTGTAGCATCTCTTACTATTCAAATTCAACTGTGTGGCAAATAGATTTTTGAAACATAGCAATACATTTGCTTTATTTCTCAAATTTTTTCCAAGAATCTGAATGACTTTAACTAAGCTCTACATAAGAACCTGTTCACATAAAAAGCAAAACTAATGTCATTTTTCATTTGTGGTGTATCTGTGACCTGACAGTCCTCCCATTCCTCTCGATGATACATTTTATTGAAAGAGTGAAAATTCTGGAAGGTGAAATGCAATTCAGGCCACCCCATGGCTGTCAATGCCATTTTTGTTCCTGCTGGGATTTCTAGTTTGACAGAAATCGCCAGAAGTCAAGAGAACTATTTAAACTATGAATATAGCCTATGCGCTAACTGAGGCCACTGGGCACCCCAGAAACCTCTAATAGCAATGTAAAATGTTTCATGCTAAACAATACCTCCTACCAGAATGTTACTGCTGTCCAAGGAGAACAACCTAAAAGAAATAGTGCTCCCGGGGTCTATCTCTATGAAAAACATGGGTTTTGTGAACTTGAATTTCATCTGCTTATATAGAAATTCAAATTGCACACGTTTCCAGTATGTGTTTCCAGGCTTTGCAATAAAATATGGGTTCTTTGTGATGGAATTTTGAAGTATAGTGCTGATGTTCTTGACAGAAAGGATGTGTCTTCAAAGTTTTGTATCATGCATTTATATTTTATAGCCTTAAGTGGGTATATTCTGCATCAGGTCACCTTTTCCATTTATACCTTTTCCTGAAAGGCAAAATCCTCATTACTTTTGTGCAATTTTTTTTTATGAATGGTCTTGGTGCTGGAAAATATTTTGTTTCTTAATAATATGATTTAGAGGGTCATAATTTCTTATTGATTCATTTTGAATCCTTGATTAACTAAGTAGTTACATATCTTTGGTAACAAGACAAAGTTCTTATTTGCCTTGTGTGTGTTAGAATGCACTGAGGCTTATTAAAATGATTAGCATAATCATATCATGCTGAGAACATATTCAGCATCTTAGATTTAGTAGATGAAGTTTCCATAGATCCCAACCTCTTATCTGAACTTTACAACAGTTAAGCAGTATTTTTTCAAGCGCAAAAACTTAAATCTACATTGAGTAAACAAGTTTTAATTAATTTTGAGGGCAAGTCACCTGCAGAGGTAGTGGTTCCAAGACCAAAATAAAGCAATCTGAGACTCATGATTGGATAGACATGGGTTCAAATTTCAGATTTTATACTTCCTGATTCTCTGCTATTGAGTAAGTTACTTGACCGCTATAGTTTCCTATTAGTAAAGTAGGAAAACGCTGTTATATCTACCCTGTGTGAAGATCACGTGAGAGTTTTATGAGTGCTGATATTCAGTATCCACACAATCTTATGGATTTGGGCTGTGCACAAGCCCTTTCCTTATTTGCTGAGGTCCATGCAGTGCTAATTGTGAAATGCTCTGAATGTATGTAAATGTCAAGAGCCACAACCTGGACATTTTAACATACTCAAAACCATCTAAACACACTGACATAGCAATTATTAGTTTATTCTGTATGTGTACAGAAAATCTTTGAACAGCTTTAGATGAACCTTTCATTAAAAAAAGAACTACATGCATCATGACATAAAGCCTTAATAAGTAATTCTTATATTAATTTGTTACCAGTTATTTGTTACATAGTGGTATTCACTGAATATTTTTACTCCATCAGACATCATTTCAGATAGATGCTCAAGGATTGGTGTGGTGACTACCTGGTGAAACTTTCACAAAAATTTCAGTGTAAAAGTTCCAAGCATTAATTATGAGATGAAGCCATTTGAACCAATATTCCCTATCTTTATATGTTTGAGCCCCATTAGATATTGATGTAAAACAGAACAAAAGTATAATTGCTTTATCTTCTAGTAGTTGAAAGGAGAAAAAAGAGAAATAGTATCTTACTGTAGAATTGGTGACCCTAGAATTCATTTGTTCTTAATCATGGCTAAATAATGGCATTATTAAAAACTTACGGAACCCTTACTAGATATGAAGACCTGCCAAGTATTGCCCTTGTAATTTTTAATTTAACTTTCAAACAATCTATGACGTAGATAGCTTTATATTTCCCACTTTACATATAAGAAAACATATGCTGTAAAACTATACCCTACTTTGCAGAGTTCTGCAATTATTAGAGAGAAAACAAGATTTGAATCCAAGTATGACCAACATGAAAGAAATACACTTGTTGCAGCCATGTGTTAATCTTTCTTAGTGTAGTACAGGTAGTATTGATTTTAACATTCAACTTACTTGAAAAAAATAATAAATACATTTGAGATGTCTTTTATTTGTTTTTTTTTAGGGGCAGATTATTGTCTATGTATGAATTCATTAAATTTTGAAGACAATTTGTGGGCCTTCCAGCAAAAATGTAAAATGGATTAATGCAATTATTTCTGCCCCAGATGATAGTGAAAGGATATAAGATCAAAATAATAAACAGAAAATGAACAGAGACCATCAGAATACAGGAGATATGGACAAACTCATTTCAGTTAGAGACTAAATGAAAAAATGTTTTTACTAATGGAACTTAAGAAGTTTCTGTTAACAGTAACTGTATCTATCTTTGTGGTTGTCAGGCCAAAAACCTTGATGTCTTCTTTAACTCTTCTGTTTATCTTACCCCATGCAGATAGTCTCACCAAATTCTCTTTTCTTGAACATTATTTTATCCCCAATCCCAACGTCTCTCCTCACCTCCTTCATTAACACTGTAGTCCAAGCCACCACTGTCAATTGCCTAGGCGATTGCAATTGTCTCCAAGCTAATCCCTCAACTTCCACCAATCTTAGACTTTGAGTCAGCCTATCCTCAACATTAATCTGAATAGTCCTGTAAAAATGTTTGCCATTTCAGCATTTTCTGCTTTCAAAATAATGATACATTAAAAAATTTGTCATAGCTAATTGTTTCTCTGCTCCAAATCCTCCATTTGCTCCTTGTTTCTGTCTAGCAAAAGACAATATATTCTTGCTGTGGGCTCCAATACCCTTCAAAGTATAGTCTCTGGTTATATCTATTACAAAATTTTCTATAAAGCAACTATCCTATCTTCTGGTTTCTAAACAAATGCTTCTGATACACAGACTTTTTACTTAACTTCACTGCATGATTTTCTCTCCCTCTTTCATTGCCATTATCAATTTCTTAGTGAGTTCTTTAGTGAACAAGGTACCTCATCCTGTATTCTCCACTTAGCACTTTCAATTATATTGCTCCACAGAATCGAACACATTTTAATATATTTTCTATCAAATACATTTTGTTTTTTGTCTGCCCTTTCCTATTCTCCTGAAACTGTAAGCTTAATAGAAGAAAGCATGTTTTCTTGTTTATTCATTGCTCTATCCCATCACATTAAGCTGATTTTAATGGTTTAGTAAATATTTATTGATTACCAGATTAATACAACCTCCTAAATGTATATGTATGTTTGTGTATATATGCAAATACCTTCTCAACTGTTTGTTGTGTATATACAATATACACATTAATATGCACATTAATACCCACATATATATATGTATACATATGCATATGTGTGTGTGTGGCAAACATTTCAGTTGACACGGTGTTTACATGTCTGGCAACATCCTAAGCATTCCCCAGTTATTAAAGAAAAATCCGTAACAAAACAAGTATACAATTCTCATATTTCAAGGTCAAAGAGAAAATCTGGAACCTGTACGGGAATGGAAAACAACTAACCCATAAAATAAAGCAAGGATAGTAAATCAGGTTTGCATCCATTTTCTATTAGCAAGTGATATTGTAAAATATGGATATAACTACTAAAAGAAAAAAAAACTGTGAATGTTTAAAAATGCAGCTGCTGAAAAGTGAATGGATTGGGAAACAAACTGAGAATTCACGTTTAAAAGGTACCATTTTATCTAATCTGGGGCAAAAAATTTGCTTCTATGGTTCTTGGTTTCATTATCTCTGGATTTCTGTGATTCTTTCCTTTCTATTGTTCTTTTTTCATAAGACTGTTTTATTCATTATGTAGAAAATTGTTTCTGGCTTAATAGTTATCAAGTTACCCTTTGAAAATTCATCAAATTAAAATATTATTACATAATTGAAAGACTCAACTTTCCAAATATCTGCAGAAATCATTGTAGGCAGGGATTACCATTATTACCTCTTAACCTTCTTATCGATCCTGCATTTTTTCTTATTTTGGCTTAATCTTGGAGCATCATTTCATCTTTTTTAACCTAGAATACAGTCCAATTGTTAATAATTCCCACTTGCCTTCTAGACACTTCTGATAAAAATATTCCATCAGTATTTCCACCATGATGTGTTTAAAACCAGGCTCAACTTCTGCCCATCTTAAGCCAGGCTCTTCTATTGTCACTTGCTCTGTTAATAACGTCACTATTTTCAGAGTCACTCAAAACCTGTGTGTTTACTTTTCAATTTTTTTGTTCTCCTTTCCCAACAGTTATTCCTTGATTGGATATCTACATACTCTGGGCATAGTATTTCTCTAGTCTAAAGATACGGAAGTAAGAGGCAGAATCTCCGCTCACTAGAAATTCTGTTTATTCTAGAGATCAATGTGTATAAACAATTATGGTACAATAAACTGAGCATCAGATGAACAATACACCAACCTGAAATAAAGCAGTATGTGAACATTAAGGAGGGGGGCGGGAGAGAGAGAGAGAGAGAGAGAGAGAGAGAGAAATTGTTTCTGTCTCTATTGGAACATCATTTAAATTATCTAATTTCATCTTCTAGGTCACTAGGACACTGCCCGGGGTCTCCTAGGTCCTGCACAAAGTAGTCTCATTGCAGTATTTTTTCTGAAATCAGCTATGTGTGTCACTAAGATTTCAATGGTTTAACTTTGTCAAGAGGGTTAAATAAATTTATGTATTGGGCATTCAAGACACTTACGGTTTGGTTTTAACTTTTTTTTTCCCCAGCCTTGTCTCCCGCTATTTCTCTGGTAAACACTATACATGAGCTTTATTGAAACATTTACCTTTTTCAAATCCTCATGTTTTTCTAAATCCATCCATTTGCTCACTGCATTTTATTTATTTTTCAAGATGCTAGTAAAATCAGCCAACTCCTGAAGTGCTCATGCTTACTACAATGATATGATCTGTCACTTCTCTTAACTTGCATAGCAGTTTATGTGCACTATTCTTAACATGCTTAATACATCAGTATTTGGCATATTTGGGTATGTATCTGTGCCGTCCTACAAAATAATATGCTTGCTGGGAGTAGATATCATTCCTTACAACTTCTGGAATACTGTTTTTAGTGAGTCAATCAAAATCCTTTTAAAAGTTTAAAGCACACTTAAAAGTAAAAATGATTTTATTATCTTCCTCATATTAAAGCTAATTATTAAATTATTATTCTCAATTAAATCAAACCAAAAGCTGGGTATAGCTTTCTCAAAAAGATAAGTTTCACATCATTGCAACAACAATCACAATGTGTAGTATTTACAAAGGCCTTTTGAGAAATTATTTTACAAAAATTGTACTCCTTTCTTATTTCATTTACTAGTTGAAAAGAGAGAAACCTGCTTATTGACTTTGTTTTACCTCCATGAGGCAATGAGATTACAATTGGGACTCATCACAGCCAATCGTTTTTGCCATGAAAGGGAATAAAAAGTGTACAGCATACTTTCTCCTCAAATCAATGCCCAATTCAGGAACAAAATCTTTAAGTCCATTCCTCCCTAAAGGGGAATCCAGATACTTACGATATAGAATTAACTGGATAAGTCTCTCAAGTATAGGAAGTAAAGAGCAACCTGAATGTAATTTAGTATTATCTGAGGTAGATTAAAAGTGGGGCAGTAGAATAAATCCTTGGTAATAAATCTCTTACTGCCATTCCCCCCTGCCCAATTAAGTAAAATCAAAATTAAGCCTACCTCAGTGATGAAACTCACACCTGAATTTTTTCAATTACCCAAGCCAAATACTAGCATAGCACCTTATATATCAAGGGGACACATAGTAATGGAAATTAATTTAATTATTTCATTAAAGAGAATCAAAAAATGAATCTAGCTTTTGGTTCTGTATTTATTTCTTCTACTTTATTTGGAGAGATAAAATACTACCATGTTTACAAAAAAGATCATGCTGGTTTCTATCTCACTCTGTTACATCTTTAATTTATTCTGATGTTTGCTTTTAAATCAAGAATTTAAGACATTAGAGAAAAGATGGAGATTTAAGCACTTAAAAGTTCTTAACAAAGACAAAAAAATAAGTCATGAGTATTTTTCTATTGTATTATGTAAACATGTCCAAAGATCTAACACAGTTCAAGACGCTGACTTTCTCGCTCTCTCACTCTCAAAATATAAATAGATAAATATAAAAAAGAAACAAAGAAAGTAAAGTTACCCTAGTAAAGGTGAGAAGCAAAGACGCAGACAAAAACACAGAAGAAACACCATACAATATACAACAGAAATTAAGAGAAGCCTCCATGGACTCTGAAAGGAAAGTTTAGGCTACAGAAAAGCTGCTTTGGTCATGCTTTCACTATGCAGTTTGGATTGTAGTCCTAAAGTGCTCTTATCCTTTGTGTTGTGTGCTTTTGAAATGATAATTTAATCTTTAGCATCCTTAGTCCATTTGGAATCAGAGAGAGCTTTAAAGTTTTCATTTTAAAATTGCAGTTTAGTTTTGAATAAAAATTTATTCCCTATAGAATTAACAAGTTTTTATACAGGTAGGAGACACGACAAGTATTTTTTAATCTATTTTGGACCCACATATATGTTGGTGAATTTGCCAGCCATGTCACTCCCTTTGAAATGCAAAGCCACATGACTGCCTTATTTTTGTTTAAAGATTAGGGTATTCTCATTCTGTAATGGTTGAAAGTTACATTGAAACTAGCATTGATTTCATTATTATACGCCATTTTCCAAATTAGGACCAATTATTTTCATCTTGAAGGGATAATGAACAGTATGACCTTAGAATAGCCATGTAAATTAAAACTCAGGAGGAATACGCCTGTGATTTACTGTAAATTAAATATTAAATACTGCTTGTAGCTCTTTAAGAGACTTATTTAATCTTCCAAACAGTAAACGAAATGTCCACAGTAATCCGAGTAAGCATGTGTGTATGCACAATGTGGAACTTTCCTTCTGAGATGTGCGGTTCTGCATTTGCTTCAGTCCAAGAAAAATTCATGTCTTTCCTGTAATACAGTCAATAAGCTATTCATTAGTTAGTTATTCATTCAATTAGGCTTTGCATTTCAAAGTTAACTGAATAAAATGGGAGCGGACTTAATTCTGAAATGCGAAATCTAGTAATGATGAAGTTTAGATAAAAGTAAGTAATTATAATACAATGTGACGTTTGCTGTGGCACACTTATATAGAGGATCTTCCTGGAGAATAGAAGGAAATTAATTAATTAATTTGATAGCATAGACCTGAGAAACTTAAATAGAAAACTTAGAAGTCAAATAGACTATAAAGAATAAGAAATATTTTATCTGGAAGAGATTAGAGAAAAAAATTTTCCAGGAAATCTCTTCCTATAAAGAACCTCAAATTTTTATTGACATAGTCACACTTTTTTTCATTTTCTATTTTGTCAAACTTTCCATAAATATGTGGTAAGACCTAGGAACTAGCAAAAGTGAACACACGACTCAGGCAAAGCCAACCTAAGTCTATGTACTTACAACCTTAATAGTAATCACAACAACATAAGGTAAAGAGGGTAGAAATTGATCCATCCTAAAAATAACTCTAATAAGAACTTCCACTTGTTTGTGCTAAGTAGATTTCCAGAAAGCACCTAGTTTTGATTGTCTATGGAGTCTGACTCTGCTTAGCTATGATTCAGTGAGGTATCCAATATGTTTCCTTCTCATTTATATATAAAAAGAAGCCAAATGGAAATACTAAAAAATAAATAAATCTCAGATAAAATAATTCCTTAAAAAATAAATAAGCAGACCAGGTAGAGTTGAGAATACAATTTGTGAACTTGAAGATAGGTAAAATAAATTGTCAAAACAGAAGCAAAGACAAAAATTTGAAAAATTATGTACATAATCCAAGATATAAAAATATCAATGGTATAACATCTAAGGGGTCTTCAAAAATTTATAGCAAGTGTGTATTTTGAAAAACTGTGTGTGGATTTAAATATTATTTTACACCAAACAAGTTCATAATAATTTGTTGTAACATGTCTGAACAAGATGTAGTTTGAGGCATTAAGAAGGATAAGACACCAGTTTAAAAAAAGGCCCTACCAGAGCAACATGAATTCTGCGAAAATTGAAGGAAAAATAACATCAAATTTTTTATTTATTTTTGTCTAACTAGGTCAGTTTGAAAAACTTGCCTTAAGCTCTAAAATTCTTTCTTCTGCTTGATACAGTATACAGATAAAGTTATTGCAATTTGTTTTGTACTGTATTTTGTATGTATAATATATTTTAAATTTTCTTAAGTGCGTTTTTCAAGTCCAGAAACTCTGATTGATTTCTTTTAAAGATGCTTAACTCTTTCTTCATTTCTTGGGTTGCTTTACAAATTCCTTTGTGTCGTTTTTTTTTTTTTTTTTTTTTAAGATGGAGTCTCGCTCTGTCGCTCAGGCTGGAGTGCAGTGGCGCGATCTCCACTCACTGCAAGCTCCGCCTCCCGGGTTCACGCCATTCTCCTGCCTCAGCCTCCCGAGCAGCTGGGACTACAGGCGCCCGCCACCACGCCTGGCAAATTTTTGTATTTTTAGTAGAGATGGGATTTCACCGTGTTAGCCAGGATGGTCTCGATTTCCTGACCTTGTGATCCGCCTGCCTTGGCCTCCCAAAGTGCTGGGATTACAGGCGTGAGCCACCGCACCCAGCTGTGTTGATGTTTAACCTTATCTTACATCTTGTCAACTTCCTTGCAGTCCATGCACTGAATTTTTTTAACTGCCATTTCTGAATTTCCATTTTCGTTAGAGACCATTGCTAGAGAGCTAATGTCGTCCTTTGATGATGTTAGTGTAATCAGATTATTCATGGTGCCTGAATTCTTGCCCTGATTTGTTTTCATTCCAGAGACACTGACAATTCTAATTATTGTAATTATTTTCACAGGTAGAATTTTTTTTTCTTTTTCTTTCTTTGCCTATGTTATTACTTTTTTCTTTGCCTTTCCCTTGTTCCCCCCACCATATTGTGTAGGACTTTAGAGAATGTTGGGTAGGAACTTTTGGTTTTGTTTCTAATTCCCTATTCACTTCTTTTAGCATATTTCATATTGAGCTGTGCAGTTTGATCTACAAGCAGGTAGATGGCACTTCTGGGTTAAAAAAAAAAAAAAAAAAAACAAACAAACAAACAAAAAACACTATATCCAAAGTGGCTAGATATATGCTAGCTCCTTGTTTGCTGGCAGAAGCTCTCTGTTGCCTCAGGAAATGGGTTGATCCATGGAGTGCACAGCGGTCTGAGCTTCCTGCTCAGCCTCTTTGGGTGCCAAGATGGCCAGGGTCAGTTTAGGCAAGCCCATCTATATGTTTCCCCATAGGAGGCACAAGCTTCAGAACTGAGGGAGAATTCAACGGACAACCACCAAGCACCCAGAAATGTACCTAGGCATGAAACCTTCTCAGCTCCAAGTTCTCTGCATGAGGAGGAGGTTGGGCTAAACTACAATTCCAAGTAAGTGGGTGCCCCAGATGCCTGTGGATATGCCTGGACACACGGCAGAGAGGGCTCTATTTTACCATCGTTTCCACACAGGAAGGGTGAGGTAACTTAGGCTGCTGATCCAAGTGAGTAGGTTCTGTGAATTCCTGGAGATTTGCCCAGGTGTGGAGCAGAGAAGAACACCCTACACCATAATCTGTGCCCAAGAAAGATGGATTGGCCCAAGCTTCTGGTCCAGGCAAATGAGTGCTCCTACTGCCTGGAGATATTTCTAGGTGTGGAGAGAGAGGGCTCCACTTCATCATGGTCTCTGCACAAGAAGAGTGGGTGACTCAAGCTGCTGACCCAGGCAAGTGGATGCTCCAAAGGCCTGGACATCTTCCTAGACACTGAACAGAGAGGGCCCCTCTGCAACCAGATCTCTGCACTGGAAGGGTGGAGCAACTCAGGCTACTAATTTCAGTGAGAGAGACACCAAATGCCTGGAAAATATGCCCCACTACACCATGGTCTGTGTACAAGAAAGGTAGAGTGGTTCAGGCTGCTGATCCAGGTGAGTATGTGCCTGGAAATCTGCCTGAACATGCAGTGAAGAGGTCTCCAATTTATACGGTTTGTTTTCTCATTGTCTTGACAATATCAGATCAAAAGTTTTTAATTTTAATTAAGTTCAGCTTATCAATTATTTTCTTCATGGATCCTGCCTTTGGTGTTGCAGCTAAGAAGTCACTGACAAACTCAAGGTCGTCTAGATTTTCTTCTTTGTTATCTTCTCATGCTTTTATAGCTTTGCATTTTACACTTATATTTTATTTTGAGGTAATTTTTGTGAAGGGTGATAAGGTCTATGTCTAGATTTATTTGTGTGTGTGTGAAAGTCCAATTTTTCTAGCACCTTCTGGTGAACAGGCTATATTTTCTCTATATTATTGTCTTTGCTCTTTTGTCAAACATCAATTGACTATATTTGTGTAGTTATATTTCAAGACTCTCTATAGTACTCCATTAAACTATTAGTCTGTTCTTTCACTGATACCACACTGTCTTCATTACTGTAGTTTTATAGTAAGTCTTGACGTCATGTAATGTCAGCATTCTGATCTTGTTCTTCCCTTTCCATATCATGTTGGGCGTTCTAGATCCTTTGCCTCCCCAAATAACATTAAGAATCAGGTTTTCAATATTCATATTGTCATTTGCAGAGATTTGCATTGGGATTGCTCTGAATCTATAGATCAGATTGGAAAGAACAAACTTCTTGAAATTATTGAGTCTTGCTGTCCATAAACATGGAATATTATTTTATTCTTCTTAGAATGCTTTCACCATGGTATTTTAGTGCTTTCCATATAGCTATTGTATATATTTTGTTAGGTATGTAAGTATTTTATTTTGGGAGTGGTAATGTAAATGGTATTGTGATCTTAATTTTGAATTAAACTTGTTTGCTGCTGGCATATTAGTTGCTTTCTTTTTGTCCCATTTATTCTTTGTCATAGTCTGCAGTATCACAGTCTTAAATTATACACCACTGTATCAGTCCTTTTTCATGCTGCTGATAAAGATATACCTGAGACTGGGGGAAAAAAAAAAAGATTTAATTGTACTTACAGTTCCACATGGCTGGGAAGCCTCAGAATCATGGCAGGAGGCGGAAGACATATCTTACATGATGGCGGCAAGAGAAAATGAGGAAGAAGCAAAAGTGGAAACCCCTGATAAACCCATCAGATATCATGAGACTTATTCAATATCATGAGAATAGCATGGGAAAGACAGGCCCCCATGATTCAGTCACCTCCCCCTTGGTCCCTCCCACAACAAATGGGAATTCTGGGAGATAAAATTCAAATTGAGATTTGAGTAGGGACACTGCCAAAGTATATCAACCATTTAAAATATAGTATATAATATACACCACTTAAAATATAGTATATACAATATATATTTTAAATTTCTTTTACATATTATTTATGTTATTGATGTCATTCATTTTACTTTTATATACAAACTCAACACTTTATGCTTTATGCTTAGACTTTAAACTTTATGCTCTAGACATAAATGACTTTTAAATTTAGCCTAATTTTTACCATTTCTGATAACTTTTGTTTATATAGACAGAAATCTTTATCTGGCATTATGTTATTCTTTCTGAAGAAATTCTTTTAACATTTCTTGTAGTGCATGTCTGCTGAAAATAAATTCTGTCAGGTTTGATTCGCTAAGTAAAGTGTTTATTTTACTTTTTTTTAAAAAAAATTACTGGCTATAAAATCCTTAACTTACAGACTTTTTATTTCAACACTTTAAAAATGTTATTCCATCGTCTTCTGGTTTGTGCCTTTGTTGACAAAAAAAAAAAAAAAAATGCACTGTAGTTCTTATCTTTGTTCCTTAGGATACAATGTTCCCCCTTCCCTTGGGATATCTCCAAGTTTCCTTTTTCAGCTATAAAAAGATAATGTCTAGATGTTTTTATTTTTTAGTTGAATGCTTATTGTTATATGTTTGTTTTTATTTGTTTTTCTTTATTCCTCTTGGGTTTGCTGAGATTCTTGATTATGTAGTCTGTTGATTTTCATCAATTTTAGAAAAATCACTGGCCATGAAATATTTTTCCTGCATTGTTTTATCATCTTTCTAAATCTAGGATCTCCAATTACACATATAAGAGGACTTCATAAAACTCATGGAAAATGAGGTTAAAATATAAAAATATAAAATATAAATTTTCTTTCTCAACATAAGCTTTATCAAGTGTAAAACATTTTTCTAAGTGATGTGAGTCACTCAGAATCATGGCAGGAGGCGAAAGACATATCTTACATGATAGCAGCAAGAGAAAATGAGGAAGAAGCAAGTCACTAAATGTGAGTCATTTAGTCCATTCCCAAAGAAAAAAAGCCCTCCTTAAGAGTATTTTAAGATTTAAGAAAATGAAAAGAAGTCAGGAGAAACCAAATTAGAAATATAAGATGAAAGGCCGGGCGCGGTGGCTCACGCCTGTAATCCCAGCACTTTGGGAGGCCGAGACGGGCGGATCACGAGGTCAGAAGATCGAGACCATCCTGGCTAATACGGTGAAACCCCGTCTCTACTAAAAAATGCAAAAAACTAGCCGGGCGAGGTGGCGGGCGCCTGTAGTCCCAGCTACTCAGGAGGCCGAGGCAGAAGAATGGCGTAAACCCGGGAGGCGGAGCTTGCAGTGAGCTGAGATCTGGCCACTGCACTCCAGCCTGGGCGACAGAGCGAGACTCCGTCTCAAAAAAAAAAAAAAAAAAAAAAAAAAAAGAAATATAAGATGAATGCCTAATGATTTTCCCATCAAAACTCCTGTAAAATTGCCCTTGTTTGATGAGAGTAATGAGCAGAAGCATTAGCATGGTGAAGGACTCTAGTGACACTTTCCCAGGCATTTTTCTGCTACAGCTTTGACCAACTTTCTCAAAACACTCTAACAATAAATAGATGTTATGTTCTTTTGCTCCCCATAAAGTTAACTAGCAAAATGCCTTGAGTATCCTCAAAAATTGTTGCATGAGCTTCGCTCTTGACTGGTCTGCTTTCTCCTTGACTGGACCACTTCTGCCTCTTAGTAGTCACTGATTTGATTGTGCTCTGTCTTCAGGATCATAACAGTAAGGACATGTTTTATCTCTTGTTACAATTTTTTAAATAAATGTTTCAGGATCATGATTCTTCTTAAAAAAAAAAGTCTTCAAGAAATGTGGAAATTTGTAAAGCAACTCAACCTATTAATTACTGACATTCTTAGAAGAGAAGGAGAAAAACTCAACAACCTGTATTCAAGAAAATTTCCCAAATGTCATTAGAGAGGTAGACATCCAGTTACAAGAAATCCAGAGCATGCCTGTGAGACACTTTGCAAAGCGAACATCTCCAAGATATATAATCATCAGACTGTCCAAAGTCAACACTAAAAAAAATTTTGGCCTGCTGTGGTGGCTCACATCTGTAATCCCAGCACTTTGGGAGGCCGAGGCAGGCATTTGAGGCCAGGAATTTGAGAACAGCCCAGCCAACATGGTGAAACACCATCTCTACTAAAAATACAAAAATTAGTCAGGCGTGTTGTCAGGCACCTGTAGCCCCAGCTATCTGGAAGGCTGAGACACAAGAATTACTTGAACCCGGAGGTGGAGGTTGTGGTGAGCTGAGGTCTCACCACTGCACTCTATCCTGGGCAACAGAGCAAGATTCCGCCCCCCCCCCCAAAAAAAAAATATATATATATATGTGTGTGTGTGTGTGTGTGTGTATATTCTTAAAATCAGCTAGAGAAAAAAGTCAGATCACATAAAAAGGGACCCTAATCATGCTATCAGCACATTTTTAAGCAGAAACCTTAGAAGCCAGGAGAGATTGGGGACCTATTTTCAGCATTCTTATGGACAAATAATTCAACCAAGAATTTCATAGCATGCCAAACTATGCTTCTTGAGTAAAGAAGAAATGAAATCTTTTCTAGACAGGCAAGCACTAAGGGAATTCGTTACCATTAGAACTGCCTTAAAAGAAATTCTTAAGGAAGTTCTAAACAAGGAAATGAAAGAAAGATACCTACTACCACAAAAACACACTTAAGTAAATCGCCAACAGACCCTAGAAAGCAACTACAAAATAGAAAGTACAAGGCAACCAGCTAACAATGTAATGATAGGCTCAAAACTTCACATGTCAATATTAACCTTTAATGTAAATGGTCTAAATGCCTCATTTAAAATGTACAGAGTTGGAAGTTGGACAAAAAACATTGAGATTATCCAGCTGTTGTCTGCAAGAGACCCATTTCACATGTTATGGTATCTATAGGTTCAGAGTGAAGGGTTAAATATGTATCCTAGAAACAGAAAACAAAACAGACAAGGAGTGGTTTATTCTTATATCAGATAAAACAGACTTTAAACAAGCAACAGCATAAAGGGACAAAGAAGGGCATTACTTAATGGTAAAAGCTTCAATTCAACAAGAAGACTTTACTCTCTTAAATATATATGCACCCCACACTGAAGCACACAGATTCATAAAACCAGTACTTCTAGACCTCTGGAATTGTTCACGGCCACACAACAAAAGTGGGGATTTCAACATCGCAGCTTCCAGCATTAGACCAGCCTGAGCAACATGAAGAAACCCTAACTCTACAAAAAGTACAAAAATTGTCCAGGCACGATGGCGTGTTCCTGCAGTCCCACCTACTGAGGATGCTGAGGTGGGGGATCACTTGAGCCTCAGGAGGTTGAGGTTGCAGTTAACTGTGTTTAGGCCACTGCACTCCAGTCTTGGCAACAAAGAGAGACTTTACCTTGAAAAGAAAATAGAAATTAAAATTAATAGTATTGATGTTTAAAATGAGAAAATATCTTTAAAAGAGCATAAGGGAGTATATTATAAATAGCATTATGCCATTTGCTTAAAATTTTTGGCTAAAATCAACAAATCCTTTGAAAGTTATCAATTATCAGAACTGAAAACAATAAGATATGGAAAATCTGAATTACCCATATCATTAAGAAGAAATTAAAACAATAATGCAAAACCTTCCTATGAAAATGTTAGGCCTAATCTTTCACTAGTGAAAATGTGAACATATTAATAAGAAATAATGCCAGTGTTATTAGCCCTTTCAGAAAAGAGATCTAAGAGAAACATTTTCTGAATCATCATATGAGGATAGAATTTCCATCATACCAAACCCAGACAAGAGTATTACAACAAACAAGAAAAGCATAGTCCAATAATCCTAACCAACGAAGATTACAACAGTCAGTAAAACATTACCAAATCTGGTCCTTCAAAATCATAACATTTAATGGCCTAGTGAGCTTTATCACAGGAAGGCAAGTTTGTTTCTTCATTCGTAAAGCATTTAATGTGTAAATAGCAACATTAATAAAATTGTCACGTGGAAATTTACTTTAATAGAATGGTAGCCTCCAAGTATACTCTTGCAGGAAGAGTGACCCCAGAAGTCATGGAACTGAAATGTGTATAGAGCAAGTTAAAATGCTCTAATCACATAATTTTTAAAAATCAATTAAAAACATGCAGCATCAAGTGAGGTGAGTTAGATGGGGATAAGTTACCCCATTTACAAAGCATGCAAACAGGTACATGTTGCATATACATCATGGAATACTACGCAGCCATAAGAAAGAACAAGATTATGTTCTTTGCAGCAACGTGGATGGAGCTTGAGGACATTATTCTAAGGAACTAATACAGGAACAGAATAAAAATACTGCATATTCTCATTTACAAGTGAGAACTAAACATTGATTACAGATGGACACAAAGAAAGGAAGAACAGATACTGGGGCCTACTTGAGGGTGGAGGGTAGAGGGTTCGAGGGGGAATAGAATAAAAAAACTACCTATCAGGTACTATACTTATTATCCTGGTGACAAAATTATCTGTACACCAAATGCCTGTGACATGTAGTTTACCTATATAACAAACCTGCCCATGTCCCTGACCCTAAAATAAAAGTTACAAAGAAGAAGCAAAAGTATGTATACATTGAAATTAAAGATTTCTATTTTCTAGGAGGAGGAGGACATTAACTAATTTTGATTTTAAGTTGGTGACTTTTTCCTGAGGCCCAAATTCACATATTTGCACAGCCTTGGAAAATGCAGTGCCATTGAAGTATCTATCTTTGTCTCCTCTACAAAACACAGATGCCATCCTTCCAAGATACTATCTTATCCTTAATTGTTTAAATGAACTTTGCTATGCCCCCACCCTCATTTTTGATCTGCTTAACAAATAAAATTTGTGATAGAATTCTGGAGCCTATGCCGGGGCATGATGTCAGAAGAAAGACACAGTTTTGTTATGTTTTGATTTATTTCCCCCAATTCTGAACTGCTTAATATTTCACCTGGACTACAGGCTTGATTTCCTTTACTTGTACTGCTAATGCCGAGATATGGTGCCAGGTGTGCTTTAATTTTATTTCCTTTGGAAATACAATATTATACTGTATTGATTTAAATATTTGGAAAACATAGGCAGTTATGGAGATGATGGGATACAAATGAATAGTTGATGGGTCCTGGAGTCCCACTGCGTGAGCCTGCATTTTAAATTTGTCACTTCTAGCTGCATGACTTGGGCAAATTGTTTTAATCTCTTTGGGCTTCTCAGTCTTAAAGGGGAATAGTATTAGTTTTGCCCTCAAGTGCTTGCTAAGAGTATTTGGTGAAATAACATATGTAAAGGACATGGAAGTGTTTCCTGGCACAGATTAAGCCCTCCATACTATAAACCATATTGTTAATATTAAGTGAAAACATCAGTGATATATTAAAAGATTTTAATATTTGCAGTAGTTTGAATTGTATAACTGCCTTTGTATTGATGAAGAAATACATAATAAAATGTTAAGTAAAAGTTATTCTGAGCCTAATGCATGCATAATGGATGAAAAATGTACACAAAAAGTAAGTGGTTCGGAGAAATCAGGAATGCGGGTAAGCTTCAGTGACTCCCAAAATATTGGGAGACTAATAGCATAGACTACCCAAAAAGACAGATTTGTCACAGACTTACAAATAAATTACTGAAGACAACACTAGTAACCTACTTTCAACACAACATGAAACTCTATTCCAGATTCATTTCCAACTTCTAAAAATACTATATTAACTTTTCAGTAAATATGTGTGTAATATCTGCAATTGAAAAGTTCAAGAAAACATTGTAACAGAAAAGTCCACCAGTATATCTGTCTCTGTCATTCAGTGTATACCATAAAAATTAGCAATAATATCCACTAAAAGCAGAACACAACAGTTAATATGAAAATGTCCAAGTAGTAAAACACTCCTGAAACTGTGAATTCATTGAATTTCATTCTATATTGTGCATTGTTTTGAATTGATGCTAATGTATATGATATATGCATTTTTTGCATACTTTGCATGCATTTTAGAAATTCATTCAAAATCATTTTGCTTGTGGTTTGCTTTTTATTTACTAAAGCTATTGAAATATGACCCTTTTATAATCTAATTACATTGAAAGGCACAGAGCTGCTTTAGATAGTTTGAAGAATTTTAACAATACGTACACTTATTTAACCCATAGTCCGACCAGGTTATAGAATAATTTTGTCTACCCAGAAAGTTATCTTGGTGCCCCTTTTTGGCCAATCATAGTGTCTACTAGAAGAAAACATTAATCTGATTTCTATCATCATAGATTAATTTTGTTCATTCTAGAACTTCATGGAAATCATGCAATATGTCCTCTTATGCAAAGCTTCATTCATCCAGCATAAAATATTTTTGAGATTCATCCATTTTGTTCTGTGTATAAGCAATATGTTCCTCTTTGTATTGCATTTTGTATATTTATTTTACTGCTAGATATTTAGGCTGCTTCCTGTTTTTAGCTATTATGACTAGTGCCGCTGTGAATCATCATGTATAAGAATTTTTCTAGACACTTTTATCAAGTCCGAAGGAGACATGAATAGTGGATGAGTAAATGGATTCCTGGGTCATAAGGTGGGGCATGTTTTAATTTATTAGAAATAGCCAGGGCATTTTTCAAAATGATTTCACCATTAATTCCCATAAACAAAAAGTAGGAATCCTGGTTACTCTACATCCTGGGGAATATTCAGGATTCCAGGTATTTCATTTGATCAATTCTACCAGGTATGTGATATCACACAGTGAATTTAATATCTATGTATCTAATGACTATTGATATTGAGCACTTTTCAAATATCATCTTCTGTTGTGAAGTGCCTGTTCAAGCCTTTTGTCCCTTTTTTGGTGAAATCATTCGTCTTTATCATTGAGTTAGAGGCTTTCTTTATATATATATTTAAAAGAACTTTGTCAACTATAAATATTTGGAACTATTTCTCCCACTGTCAGTTGTGGGAGAAATGTTTCTAAATTTCTAAAGTATTCAGATTATAAAAGCTATCTTTTGAAAAAGAGAAGATTTTTTACTTTCATAGTGTCTGATTAATAAACTTTTTTCCGTATGCCTAGTGAGTATTGTGTTTTTTATGAGATACATTTGACAATTTAACGTCACAAACAGTGTCTTTTTTAGAAGCTTTATGGTTTAGATCTTATGGTTAGGTCCATCTCAAATTGATCTTTTGCTTTTGTTGTAAAGTAAGAATTGAGATGCATTTTCTTTTCATTTTTTATATGTGGTTGTTCCATTACTATTTATTTATTTATTTATTTATCTATCTATTTATCTATTTATCTATTTATGAGACAGGTCTTTCTCTGACTCCCAGGCTGAAGTGCAGAGGCATGATCATAGCTCAGTAGAACTTTGAATTCCTGGACTGAAGTAATCTTCCCTCTTTAGCCTCCCAAGTAGCTGGGACTTCAGGCATGCACCACCATATCCAGCTGTTTTTTTAAATTAATTTTTGTAGAGATAGGGTCTCACTATGTTTCCCAGGCTGCCACTATCATTTATTGAAAAAACTTTTATTTTCCATTAAACTTCTTGATTGCTTCTTAAAAAACGAATTGACCTTATATATGTGTGATTATTTCTAGATTATTCTGTATCAAAATCAATTAGTATTAGTTCTTATATTTTATTACTTTTAATTATATTGTTTAGTCTTTTCATTTCTTTATAAATTATAGAATTACATTGTCAGTTACTATTAAGAGCCCTGCTGAGGGTTTGAGTTGTTTCATGGTGAAACAGTAGATCATTTTGGGAAGACCTGACATCTTAACATGAGGTACTCTTCATTCATGAGGTTCTAATATGGCCTCTCTTTGCTGACACTTTTTTCTGGCCCCATTTGTCCTCAATTCAAGAATATAAATAAAACCCACAGTTACCTAGAGACTAATTTGTATGATACAGTAATGACCAGGTACAAATTATTTCATCTTTCCAATAAAGAAAATATGTGTCATTGAGTTGGGGCATCTTCCATCTTTGGATCCCTGTGTCAAACCTCAATTCTGGTCCTTATACCATCCACAGGGAGGGTTAGTGCAGCAGAAAGTGAGAGACCAGGCATATAAACATTGTTTATCCCAGCACTCAGGGAGAATTAATTTGTTATGTATGCAATCATGAACAATGGTTGTCTTATGATATAGGATGTGAAAGCCTAAAGTTTCAGGAGTTAAAAATGGGTAGGAGGCAGATGCTTGTGATTCCTAACAGGAGGGTGGACCTGTTGTTTTGTTTTGTTTTGTTTTCTCAGTAAACCATCAAGTGGGCAGTCATATTCAGTCCTATCAACTACATCTGTTAGTTTTCAGAGATCTAAGCAGTCTTGCATAGAATGTGTTAATGATGACCATAGACATAGCTCAAACACAGTAAGACTCAAGAGTACAGAAATCTACAGTATCTGGATGTTGAGACAACCAGAGGAGTGATTTGAAATAAAGCCACATAAAGAACTTTTTGTTTTAAATTGAGATGGGTTCTTGCTATGTTGCCCAGGCTGGTCTTGAACTCCAGGGCTCAAGCAATCCTCCCACCTTGACCTCACAAAGTGCTGGGATTACAGGCATATGCCACCACGCCCAGCCTGAAGAACTTTTTTAATGAGAATTTTTCTCATAGCGATAGAAACACAGATTCAGACTTATTTCTGAAAAATGGAATGATGTGATATATATTAATGAATATTATTTGTTATTATAGCAAGTGGAATATATAGGGGATTTACTTTCAAATGGACCCTCACTCAATAAAAAATAGATAAATAATTGCAGTGGATGGAAACTCATTTCCCTTATTCTTTATCTTTCTTCTCCTGCCTAAAGGACAGTTGTTTGGGATGATTTAAATTAGTACCTTCCCAATTTCATTGACAGTAATTTGCTACAAACATTTACTGTCAAAATGTTCAAATTAGAGATATTTAAATGGTTGTGTAAAAAGATAAAATGGGGAGATTTCCATTTATGTTTTAAAATATAATACATGGATTAAGAAATTATTTTATCTTGGCTCTGATGCATTAGAGGTTGATTATGTACTTTAATTTGTTGTCAAAACATAATTTTTTACATCTAATATATGAATGCTTTCAAAATAGTAGCTCTGTTATAAGAAAATGGATATGACCTATACCTATTTATAAGTTGATAACAGAAATCAAATATACATTTTTTGTACTGTTACTACCAGATGTTTTCACTGAATACAAAGATTTGACAAAACATATTCTGAAATGCCTATGTGAAACTTAATCTATACATTAAGATTATAATGTTAATTGAAAATTTATTATCTTAATGAGATTTTTCAAAGCAGTGGTTAATTGAGTTTATTACTAGAAGCTGCGAATCTCTGAGATTTACATTTAACAGTAGTATGATGTTAATTTGCCCCATTATTTTGCCAATTTTAACTGATATTTCTGGTTATTTCAATATTATTTTGTTTTGCATTCTGATAAGTAAGTGAGGCAAAATTGCCTTTTTGTGGCCCTGGGATACTTATTTCTCCATTGCAGGCTGAGATCTGTAACCCACCACTGCCAAATTCAACATTTTATACATTAAGGCACTTTAAAAATAGACCAAAAAAGAAGACTTTTAGCCGTTTAAACCCTGCTTGTTTTGAATACCTTATGTAACCTCAACCAAAATATGATGGGAATAAATAAGTTCTGGGCTATATAAAGATTCCAAGCTGTTATTGCCCTTCTGACAATGCCATTGCCCTTCTGACCCTGACTCCCCACCATGCTACTGAGTGACATCACTTAAACCTGTAAGCCTCCTCTCTAATCTTCTCCACCTTGGAGTCTGCTCACTCAACTCCTCTTTTGAGTATTTGCCCCCATGCCATATCCTCTGAAGAGACTCCAGCTGTGAGGGACTCCCCCTGCAAATCAACTTGTCAAATCACTGTCCCATAAAGCTTGTGTGTGCTACTGCACACACATGGTCATATCTTTTTCCTTGATTAGCCCTCAAATCCTGGAACCTCTTATACATGTTTACAATAAATGAAAAGATGCATTCTGATTAAACAATATTTTAAACATATTGTTGAATTTATTTGTTCCTATATTCATTACATTTAAAAATGATTCATTAATTCAGTGAAAACCATTCTGCAACTTGTTTGGAACCATGTGAAAACAAAATCAGATTTAACTATAAATGTTTTTTTGTTTGTTTGTTTTATTTTAAAAGCTATTATTGTATAGACATAAACGAAAAGCCAAAATTTCCACCTTCTGGACAACAAATGTGAGCAGTCCAAAACTGAGTTAATAAATGAATAAATAAAGCAGGAGAAAATGATCAGAATCCATTCTTGATTGTCTAAGGAATAATTAAATTACCAGCTTGCCCCTCCTTGTTATTTATACTAGAAAACACCAATTGAACTTTAAAATTATTCTCATAATTTGATATCACCTTCTGTAGCCTGCAAAATCCCTTCTCTTTTTCAAAACATTGTTAATTTTTGTCTTCTTTATTCTATTGCACTATGTGCTTCTTTTACAACATCGTACTTTACTATATTATAGTTTATTTTTTCAAATTTGTTTTCTGTATCAGGCTATGACTTCTAGAGGAGCTATGTGTTATCCATCTGTTTTTCTAAATACCTTGTACAATTCATATCACGTAGTAGGCTCTAAATAATTGTTACATAAATACTTCAACATAAAACATCATTATGTGTACTGATATATACATATACACATATAAAAGTATATTATGCAAAAAACAAGAGCCCGGGGGTTAAAATTTGCTTAGTTCTATCATGTGAGGATTTGTAATGAAAATGTGGACATGTCACATTCATGTGAGTCATTTTTATTTTTAAATATAAATCTCCTTCATTATGATATTTAAAAATTTGGTTTTGGTTAAGTACAGTCTGGAAACCAAGTATAGATAGAAAGAAAACCAGACCAACGTTTTTCAAATATATTTGAAATGATTAAGTCAATGTGAATTGTTTCTAATGGCATTTATTCTTTTTAATGTAAGACTTTGTATTGTGATTAAAATAACATTGTGTTACATATAGATTATATACAAGCCAAGGTAATTGATAGCTGCACTGAATCCTAAACTTAAAAAGTGATATAATGCTTCCTAACAAAGTTTGTAACATATAAAAGAGAATAAACTTGCATATACAATGAAGTAGCTTAGTCTCATCTCTCTCTTTTCCTAACACATTCAATATATGCCACACTGTGGACTTTAATTTCATTTTGAATTACATATGAACAGGTAACATTATAATAAAAATTATTAAAGTAATCTCGATTGAACCTAGATACCAGAAAGTTGGCTGGAAGTTGGCTGATCAAGTAGATATCGAGCTTAAAAACTGAGAATTGACTAATAATTGCATTCATGTAGAATGTGAAGGGTGTTACAAACATCTTGTTTACTGGAAACACAAGTGTTGGATTGCACTGGAATCATTCAATTAAGTAGAAAGAGGCATTTAAATGCAAAGAGAGAATTTACTTAAAAATAAATAAGCCACAATTATAGGAATTAAGTTTTGGAAAGCCTTTACTTTAAAAGCTTCTTAGAATTAATATCTGAATCGCATGAAATAAGATATGAGAAGATAATAAGACAGAAAGAATAAAGGGAGATTTAATGTTAGAATATAAGAATGAAAATTCAGAAAATAATGTCAAATGCTATAATCAGTAAAAGGAGGTAAGATAAAATGTCACATTGAAACTAGGAGAAACCATTGAGCACACTTGTTCACAAGATAGGGACAAAAATGAAAAACATAACAGTAAAAAGTTTATCATACTTAAGGCCATATGGAGTTTTACATTTACTATGTGCTTTTTTAATATGAGTCAGGGAGCTAAAATTCGACAGACATTATACTATTTAGACCCACAATAAGCTGTTTGGAAGAAACTTTTATTCACTCGGTTTCATCTAGAAGGAAGGTGAGCCCCCGGGAGATATAAAACACTATTGGAGTTACATGACTATTGAAACAAATTAAAGAGTAGTAGGACTTGATACGAAACAGTCACCATGGGGGCCATGCTTTTAAATATTGCCCCAAAACCTTGACAAATTACACGGTCTAAGTTTTGTATTTCCCATATATCAAAGGGAACCCTAATAGTTTTACATTCATACAATTGTTATGAGGATAATTATAGTGGTGAAAGAAATTGCAAGGACCTAGAAGATAATACATTCACAAAATGTTATTCCTATTACCATGAGTATTATAAATTTCACCCTAGCTCTTCTCCTTATTGGTCAATATTCTTTGTGAACACCTTTTCATATCATAGATAAATTTAGTAGAATTTTTATATACAATCATAATGGCTCCTATTTGGACATATTATTTAATGCTGCATTAAACAGATATTTCACTATCTGGTCTGAGGATATGATGCCTGTTAGCCCAAGCTGCACCATTTTGTAAATCCCCGCCATTTTGCCAACCCTGGTCAGACTGGAAAATTCCACTGGAGCTCAGGTCTTGAGAAACCTCCTGCCGGGCAAGACTCTAAGCCTAACCGCCTGATTTCAGGAAATTCCTCACTTAGCAACAGCTAACCACACTGCCCACCCCATTTCACAGCAAGCCCAGATCTCTCCCACCCGAATTTACCCCAGTCCGTAAGTGGGGGCGGGCTCTGGGGCTATTTGGTGCTCCCCTGGGCAAGTGTTTGTTCAATAAACCTGTGTTGCTGTAGAGCCGCCTCTGTCCGTTATTTCTCCCTTTCCTGTTCTAACAATGACATTATACCAAATGTAACTGGTAAGCATCATTCTTTGAAGAAAACTAATTTACCATATTGTAAGAGGGGCTTCAGTTAAGAGCAGGGGAAATTAGATATGGCGGCCTGACATCATTTTAATGTGTCTGGCACAAGACTTAAAATGTTTGCCAACAAAAAGGTTATATTTTTTGATCTTGATAAATTATATCTCAAGTTCAACTGAATTAAATCCCTGCCAAAAACAAATACAAAAGCAACAACAACAGCAACAAATAACAATGAAACAACAATGGGCTATTTATTTAAAATAGGCAAGACAATCTTTAAAAACATTGAAAAAAAATAATACAGCAATTCATAGTTGCAAAGATAGCTTTTAATACAAAGTATATTATAAAACTGCAATATTTCAGGGACTAGGAAACGGGTAATAGAGTCGACAAGTAAATTGATGCTAATATAACCCTGAATAATCCATAAATATGATTTTTAGCATTCGGAAAATATAATTTTATATGGTTATTTAATAAGTTGTTCCAAGATAATTTATGAATTATTTCTATAAGGTTATGTTAAATCCATGCATCACATCATTTATTGAAAATAAATTTTATTTAAATGTAATATATGTGTGTATGTGTATAATATGGGATGTGTGTCCTTGTGTGTGTGTATGTGTGTGTACTACTATACCATTAAGAGAGGCTCTAAAGACAATCCCTTAATTGGGATTTGAGACATCCTCACCCTAAAAGAAATAGATTTCTTTTTTTTTTTATTTTCTGCTGAATCAAATAGGATTATGAACTATTTCCTATTGTTTTGAAGCAATGCACTAAAAACCATCTATACAATTTTCTATCCTCTTCTTTTCTGCTGACACAATTACTATGCTGAATTCTGTTTTGTTTTTTCTCTTTAGTTTTGTGATGGTTTTCATGACTCTGTGTCTCCATAAAGAGCATATTACTATTGCTTTGTTTTATATATTGACATATGTTGTGTCTATTCTACTGTGACTTCCATTTGGGCTTAAATTACTTGAAAATTCATCTATGTTGATAAGTGTAGTGGTCAGTGAACTGATTTTCACTGCTGTCGTAGTATTATGTTATACAAATATGCATGTCATTTATCCATATTATAATAATAATCATTGCAAATGTTTTACATATTTTGTTATGACAGCAATTCTCTAAAGACCTTTTTGCGCTGATCTATACTTCCAGTAATTTGTTCTGTGTATGTACCAACATGTCAAATGTCAGGGTAAAGGATATTTGCTCATTTAACTTACATAGTTAATTCAAATTGCAACATCTGTTTGTGCTGATTTTAAAAGGAACTTTATATAATCGAAGTCATTTTGTAAAATAACTGCCCAAACGAAACTCACAGATAAGGGAATTTTATTTTTAGAAACAATAGCCTCCAGAAAAACAGCTTCCTTCTAAAAGTGGTCAAATGCAAAAAAACAAGCCAGGCATATCTCATGTCTGTAATTCAAGCACTTTGAGAGGCAGAGGGGAGAGGATGGCTTGAGAGCAGGTGTTTGAGACCAGCCTGGGCAAGGTAGCGAGACAACCCTCTCTCTCTAAAAATTAAAAAAGAAATAGGAACACTTTTACACTGTTGGTGGGATTGTAAATTAGTTCAACCATTGTGGAAAACAGTATGGTGATTCCTCAAGGATCTAGAACTAGAAATACCATATGATCCAGCCATCGCATTACTGGGTATATATCCAAAGGATTATAAATCATGCTGCTATAAAGACATATGCACACGTATGTTTATTGCGGCACTATTCACAATAGCAAAGACTTGGAATCAACCCAAATGTCCATCAGTGACAGACTGGATTAAGAAAATGTGGCACATATACACCATGGAATACTATGCAGCCATAAAAAAAGGATGAGTTTGTGTCCTTTGTAGGGACATAGGTGCAGCTGGAAATCATCATTCTCAGCAAACTTTCTCAAGAACAGAAAACCAAACACCGCATGTTCTCACTCATAGGCGGGAATTGAACAATGAGATCACTTGGACATGGGAAGAGGAACATCACACACCGGGGCCTATTATGTGATGGGAACATCACACACCGGGGCCTATTGTGGGGAGGGATGGCATTGGGAGTTATAACTGATGTAAATGACGAGTTGATGGGTGCTGATGAGTTGATGGGTGCAGCACACCAACATGGCACATGTATACATATGTAACAACCTGCACATTGTGCACATGTACCCTAGAACTTTAAGTATAATAATAACAATAAAAACCAAATAACCTTGCATGGTGGCACACACCTGTAGTCCCAGATACTTGGGAGACTGAGATGGGAGGATTGCTTCAGCCCTGGAGGTTGAGGCTGTAGTGAGCCACAATAGTGCCACTACATTCCAGACTGGGTGAGAGAGCAAGACCCTGTCTCAAAATAAAAAATAAATAAATAAATGTTTGTTAAAATATTTAAAAGAATTATATATTATATAATAAAATAATCTGTAGATGTATTTTGGGAATATATAGATTCTTACTATTTTTCTGTGAGTCCTGAACAGCATAGGTTCAGCTTAGCTTTGTTTTTTTAGAAAAAAAATCTTTGTGTTACATTTTTGAATTGCACAAAATTGCATTATGCTTTAGCTTACACTAACTGAATTTCCCAGCTTCTTGTTCACCTTCCATTTTTAATTGTCTTTCTATCTTTCTGCCTAATTAGAACATTGTTTCTTCTCTTGTAGAGTTTTTTTTCAAAAAAATTTAATAAAATATTTTGTTTTATTTTTCTTAAAGACATCTTTCAATGGATTCATTTCCTCCTTATCTGAATTAGACTGCTTCACCTTGATCCTGCTAATTAACTGTCATCATGCCATTTCTTTTCTTTGGATTAGATCTGCTGTTTTCCCACGTCTCTTTTATAGATATCATGTTTTGTGATGGTGGTGTTTTTGTTTTATTGTCTTTTCATGTGTTTGTTGGAAAGCGGATGGGTACAGAGAAAGAACTGTTTGCTTTGTTCTTATGGTCCACATACCTGAATAATTTTTATCAGAAACTTTTTGTAAGAGGTAACCTTTCCATATCCTCAGCAATGACACATGACACATTTTTATGACAAAGGAGATGTCAGCAGAAATAATGTATTTCTCAGAAAGTTTTGCTTTTGCTTTACTGACCTTGCTCAGTGGCCATCTTGGGACTGACAGTGAATAAAATGGCAAGAGAAACTGGAAAACCCTGGCATTTATATGTTTGAGCTGGTGCATCTGCTCCAAACTCCCAATGCCCAAACGTCTTGTTATTCGATTAAAAAAAAAAACAAAAAAACAAAAAACACCGTCATCTATGAGTAGTCACTATTACTTACGCTTTCTATTATGTGTGAAAGAATAGAAGTCTAATAGAGACAATGTATATATGAGAATGTGGGTGAGTTATCTGTGACATGTTACATGTATATATGTGGACAAGTCAATATGCAGCTATAGAATATGAAAAAAATGATGTATTTTTAGTTGTTGACATAGATTACTTTTAAATGATACAGGAATGATGTCAGTTGGACAGAACTTCACATGAAATGATGCATGATACAAATCCTTAAGAATGTGTAGCTCACTGTCCAGTAGTAGTGAAAGGGGTAAGTGAATATCAGCAAGCATTTGGGCAATGTAGCCAATGGCATAGTGAGTAATTTTCCAGTGGCTGAAAATAAAATAGAAATCAGTAAAATTGATCATCAGGAAGTCACAATGTATATAAAACAATATAGGAAAAGGCATAGATAAAAGCTCTTTGCTTTATAAGGTTGTTTTTGTGTTTGTTTTTTTTTTGTTTTTTTCAAATATTGCTAATGCAGGATTTTTCTCGGCTCCTTTGTCAGACTCGTGACAAGGGTGAATGTTTACTCGGCCCTCCACACTCAACTCCTTGCAGGAGGGAGCACGTGAGCAAGTGAGGGCAGGACCCAGCCAGTCGGTCCGGGCACTGGTGGGAACAAGTTCTGTGCAGGTCCCACGGCCGGACCAGGTATGAGTGAGCGAGTGCAGGATCCAGCCAGCCACTCTGGGCACTGATGGGAGCAAGCTCCATGCAGGGCCCATGGGAGCACCAAGTGAGGATGCCTGTGACACTGGAACCCCAGAGGGAGTGTTACAGTCTTCCCTTAGCTCCTCTGTCTGTTGATGGCTGTGTGTTAACAGCTCAGTTGGCTCCTTACCTCATCGCGTGGGGCAACTGCCCTCCACTGGTGAGGGCAAAGAGACAGTGTGACAGCCTTTTTGGGTACCTGCACTCAGTGGGTACCACAATCTTGTCTGGCATCCAAGGAGAATGAAATCACAAGGACACTTGAAGGATGGTGAAGGCAGATAATTTCACTGAGCAGTGGAAATGGCTCTAAGGAGAGAGGGAAGCTAGAAAGGGGACAGGAAGGGCAGGTAGTCTTTCTGGAAGTCAGGTGGTCTTCTCCCCTGTGTGTGGCTATCTCTTCCCCAAATTCAAGCCATCTCTTTTCCCCTAGCCATCTCTCCTCCGAAGTCAAGCCATCTCTCCTCTGTACCGATAGAGTGTGGGGTCTTCAGAAAGAACCAAACGGGAGAGAGTGGGCAAACAGGAATAGAAGTTCTCAATTTGGTCTGTGGGTTTCATGCTACTTTGGCTTGAAGGTGGGCTTTCACTGGGGACCTGCTCCTGTTTGCCTAGAATTTCTCTGCCTCCTACCTTTATCATGGCTTTGAGTGTTCGACATTTCCAGATAAGCCCTGAAAGAGAGTGTCATTCCCCTGTGGTTTTACAAGTCCATTCTTCCTCAAACTCCAAGGATAAAATCACTGAAATATACCACTATTTGTGTAAGTAATAAAACTTCAAAATTTATGTTAAATTTGCATGGGACACTAATAATATATGTTGTTCTAACTTGTAAAATGGAAGGAAGGAAGGAAGGAAGGAAGGAAGGAAGGAAGGAAGGAAGGAAGGTAGGTAGGTTGCTGTGAGGTTGTAGTTTGGCTGAAAACAAAAATAATTTAGTTATTATTTGGAATAATGATACTTTTAGCTTGAATGTTCAATTTAGCCTTAATAATTCAGCAACTCTGCAATCTCCATCTCAGTACAGCCCTACCATTTTCAAATTATAAAGGCCAAGTATACTATTAAATGTATTGACTTTCATCTTTACTTACAGATATATGAATAGCCTCTAAACCTGACAAGCAAATAGGGTTAAAGTTGCTTCCTACAAGAAAGCACAGAAGGAAAATTCTAAAGCCGATAAAAAACCAAAAATATCTTTGATAACACCTTAGTCACTCTACAGGATAACTAAGCCTCAGAACATTTGCTAATTCACGTAAATTATCTTTGAAATGTTCTAACCTTTGAAATAAAATGAAAATAGCTACTAGCTTTATCTACATGACATGACTGGGTTTCTTTTAGCAAAATTCTTACAATAATCTCAATCTCTGCATTAAACTCGGGGGGGATTTGCATCTTTGTATACAAAATCATTTATGGGCAAAGTTTCAGAATAAATGAGATGTAAATTCTATGAATTTCATTATGTTGCTAAATTGGAAACCAGTTACGCATATAGAGACTTAGGTGCACTGAGTTGAGAAATAATGCAGAGACTACGCATTATATTGCATGGACATTTTCTACCCTTCATTTTTTGAAGAGGAAGATGACATTTAAGTTGAGTTTAGTGTTGAAAAGATTGTCTAATGCAACTCACATAGTCTATTTTACTTGCATAGGTTTCACATTTGTCCTTTGGTGGGTTGCTTGTGTTTTGAAGAGTATTGAAATTATATGAGTTTTTCCATTCATATTAAACCTAAAACATATTTTTGTCACCAATAAGCTTCTCTGTTGATCATAACTGCCCAACAAAGTGAGCAGTTTGAAACATTTGTTTTCAATAACCAATAATCTTGGGCATATTGTGAAATGGTCTACTTTGTTTTGTGTCCTCTCCACCACCCCCAGGAACAAAGAGTTCCATTTATTAAATATAAGGTAATTGAGTGTCTGAATGCTGAACATTCTTCATGAATATCTTAGCATTTTATTTGTTTGGAAATCCATTTTAATGTTGTTAGTAAAGAAAACATTATTCAGTTATTCAGAATTTAATTATGGATCATCTTGATCTAAGGTGATATTTCATAGACTAATGATAGTGGTGCAATTATACAAGGCATCTGTGTGACAAATCTCATAGATATGCAGAGATTAATGTATAACATGAAGATCAGTGGGCTATGACTTAGGAAGTCCTGAGTAATTAGTATATTGCTAATTATTACTTTTTTCTTTTTGAAAATTTTATTTAGAGATATGGCTTCTCTCTGTTGCCCAGGCTGGTCTTGAAATCCTTGGCTCAAGCAATCCTCCTGCATCAGCCTCCCAAAATGCTGGGATTACAGGCATAAGGCACTGCACCTAAACTATAAAATTATTTTTTGAGTAGCAGAGCCTTTATTTCTATACTTTCTGATAGGTACTATAGCACTGATTTTAATTCACAGGTTTGATGTGAATAATATGTGGTATAACATATGCAAAGATTTCTGCAATTTTTAAAAGGGTTTTATAAATTCCATGTTTATTAATGCAACCATCTTTATTAATTTTTTATTACTATTTATGCTCATTAAATTTTGGATGTTAGCTTGAAGCCCTTCTTTCACTCTGATAGTTTTCCATATGTTCTAATAATCATAATTATTTTAATCATTAATAATCAATTTATCAATGTGCCATGTGCTAAAAGATTTAGAGATGTATAAATCAGCATAGTAAAGTTTATATAAATATATAAATACATATATATATATATATTTTTTACTGTAGGCTTTTCCTGTTACCATTGTTAGGCAAATAATAATTGTGATATGGTTCATAGACTAAAACATTATGATTTGCTGTCATTTCTACAAATTCAAAACAAGAATTATATGCAACATAAATTGTGCAATAAGACTAAAATTCTATTTTTAATTTAAAGTAATAAAATTGAGTCACTTAATTCAAGCCATGTATTCACTGAACACCTGCTATGTGTAATGCATTCTGCTATATACTTGAAGACTTGTAAGCTTTATGAGGATTCTATGCTAACTTCTTTGTACAAAACTACCTCCTATTTCAAATTTGTTCTATCATCTTTTATCTTGCATTAACATGATGAAATTGGATTTTTTTTTATATTCTCAAGATTGGAAGATTTTTGAAATCTTCCAAAATCGTGTCAAGAAACTGAAGGATCTGAGATTTTAGATTACTTCTACACTAACAAGTTAGCCATGGTTACTGGAAGAAGAGGCAGAACTTACAGAGACAATAACTTCATTAGAGCACCATAAGCTTATGAGTATCATGTTTGGAATGGCCCCACTTTTTCTCCAAGTCCGATGAGAACAACACAGAGGTGTCCACTTGATACTGCACATGCAATGTTTTTGCTTCATAACTGATTAATTGCAGTGTCAGGGAACCTGATTATTTTGCAATGGGTTATGCAGCAGATCTGCCCTTTTGCCCAAAGGGAGAACTATTTCTGTCTTCCAAGCCTATCCTATACAAATAACCTTGAAAAGACAGGTTAGAACAAAGAAAAATCAGGGCCTCTGCTCAGAAACATGCAAAACATGAGACATGATGAAGAATTGTCTCCCAAGGTATTATATCTTCAATTTTGAAAAGAGAAGCATAATGCTATCTGAATTTATGTTATGCTTCTATTCAGATATACTAACACATGCTGCTATCATAAGCAGTCCACATTTAAGTTACTGTGTCCAAAATGAGTTTCCAGGGGTCTTTCATCTTGATAAATGCTTCAATATCACTTATACAGAAAGGGTGGACATGGTAAGTCACTTGCTTACTCTTAAAGCTTCTTCTTAAAAGTGACATAACTACTTTCATAAATATTCATTTGCCACAGCAAGACACGTGGCCATATTTAGCTTCCAAAAAGGCTGGAAAGCACAATTTTATCATGTTCCTGGAAACTGATCAGCACTATTTACAAGTCTCCATATTCATGGAATGAAGATAACAACTCTTATGTTTGTAATCTGATCTGGTGATGGCACCAATTTTTTCCAATGTGATGTTTTCATAATGGTCAATAGAAGAAGAGAAACAGAAGGCAGTTCTTGTTTGGGAACAGGATTTCTTCTTAAGAATGAGAAAATGGTGTCTTCCTTGCCAATTATTTTCTCTGTCCATAGAGCCACAGGGCTAAAATTGCTTGCCAGAGTAATGTGTAAAGACTGCAAAGTAGTCAGTTCTTCACAATAAATGTATTGTAATAGATATTATTCTGCTATCATTCAGCTGTGATAATATAATCTCATTTGCTTTCACTCCAACATGCTACTCACTGTACTGCTATACACTCTCACCCTCTCACCTTGAAGAAATCTTTGAAAATACCGTTCAAAACTGTGCCATCATTCTGAGTTCCAGTCCTTGACTTAAATCAATTTTCAAGAGCATTAGATAAGCAGAGGTCTTGTCTTAGTTTTATATGACAATATAATGAAATTCATTGAACCACTTTGTCTTAAAAATATACACAGAAAAAATAGCATAAAAATGAAGAGTTGGAAAATACAGGGATCATTACTAAGCTGATGAAAAGCTATTCCTCAGGCACATTTTATAGAGTTGAAAAGATTTCAAAATTGTTAAATAAAACTGTAGCAAAGACAGTGCAAGTTTGAACAATCTGTAGTATAATGAAATGGCTCAAATATTAAACACAAATAGAAAACAATGCATTTTGTTTATTGTAGGCTTTTGCATATTAAAACATTAAAACCGCCTGCCATTATTTTGTTTAAATTTGGGGAAATTCCTGGTTTGGGGAAATTTCTTTCTAGAGGAGAACATTATTACACATATAAGGCAGTATACTTTAAAACAAGAAAAAATTATTTTTTCTTCTTTTAAAATTTAGTGACTGCTGGAAGAATAATGAGATAAAATAATAATAAATTTTTCAGGTTTATTGAGGTATAATTACACAGTAAAAATTGTATATATTTAAGGTACATAATTTCATGTTTTGACATAGGTATACATTTTCAAATAATCACCACAATCAAATTCTAACATATATTTTAGGCTAGGAAGCAAGAGTGGAAAATGAAATATATTTAGTTCTCACTGAGTATCCCAGGGGATTCAGGATTATCATACTCAAAGAAAGTAGTGAGAGCGATAAGCACATTGAAATCATAGAACAATCGCTCAGCTTCTATGAAGCTCAAAATCTGCTACTCTAAGGTAAACATCCCTAGTTGTTTATCTATCTTGGGCTTCTTTTGGCCTATCTTCTCTTCTCACGCATCCTTCTTGCCTCATATCATTCTCAGTTACATGCTTGCCTTCCTTCCTAACCTCCTAGCCTCTTCCTTGCTTCCTTTCTTCTTCTCTCCTTCCTTCCTTTCCTTCTCTCCTTTCTTTCTATCTCCATTTCCTTTTGCAAGATCTTGTCCTCATCTGCCGCTGCAGTATTTCTAGTGTAATAGTTTTCTATTCCTCAGGTAAGAAACTACCACAAATTTGGTGGCTTAGGACAGCAAACACTTATTATTTGATGGTTCTGGAGGTCAGAAGTGAAATGAAATTCACTGGACTGAAATCAAGGTGTCAGCAGGACTGCATTCTTTCTAGAGCCTGTAGCTAAGAATCTGTTTCTTTGCCTTTTTCAGTCCCTAAAGGTTATCCACATTCCTTGGTTCATGGCCATCAGCTAGCAATTACATCACATTAGCCTCTACTGCCCTTTTGTACACCTCCCTGTCTGACTTTAATTCTCCTGCCTCCTTCTGTCAATTACTAAAAAAACAAAACAAAACAAAACAAAAACTAAACCTGTGATTTCATTTGGCCTGTATGGTTAATCCAGAATCATCTCCTCACCTCAAGATTCTTAACCTACTAACATCTGCAAAGCCCCTTTTGTCGTATTCACAAGTTCTAGGAGTTAGGATATAGACATCTGTGGTAGGCTATTACCAAATCCAACAAATTGCCTTAAGTCAAGTTTCTCCTGAAAAACAGAAACAACATGTTAATCTATCTCTCTCTCTCTCTCTCTCTCTCTATCTATCTATCCATCCATCCGTCTATCGATTGACCTGTCTATATTTGTTTCTATTCTATAGCTCTATCCATCCATAGAGACATTCTGGATACACTGCTTCTGAATAATACTATCTTCCACTAGATCTTACTCCTATAGATGGGTCAAATTCTGTGAGGCTATCTGAAGTTGTAGGGTTCTCCTGAGTACTTTCAGCACTGAATACACATTGCGTTATCCACACAATAGAGGACAAACCTTTATTCTGCCATTTACAGGCATGTTTCAAAGTAGCTGATGTCACAGCATCATACAGAGTGCTAATTGAGTAACAGCCTATTTTATTTTTTCATGTGTGCCTCTCTTTCCATAATAGGACACAAGGGTTCATGGGTGGTTAGCCTCAAAGACAAATATGAGTGATGAACATCATGCTGTACTCAGAATTGCTTCTCTTGGCTGATAATGAAAGCTTTTTCACTAAGCCATGCTTGACTGCCTGACTCTTCTGTTATGATGAGCCCTCTCCCAGGATGCTCCTCAGGGGTTTATTACAATCGACTTCTGGAGCGGGCTGCCAGACATATAGAGACACGTCTGAATTCCACATATCAACAGAGCATAGACTAAAGCTGTAACACCTTCTCTTCTCCCGGGCCGTTTCCAAACTTCTGAAAACTGGCTTTGCCCCTAAAACCTTAATACATTGTAAAATCCACCCTGTTATGTTTGAGTCATAGCATTTTAGAAAAATGAAATAGTGATTTTGATTCTACTGCTTGATGATACAGAAGAGTAAATGTCTATGCAAGGATATGGAGTACTTATATTTTTAAAATTTAAAAAGAAAAGTAACTGGACATTGGGCTTCCTTGTCATTTAAAGCAGCAACCCCTAACCTTTTTGGCACCAGGGACCAGTTCCATGGAAGACAATTTTTCCTTGGTCCCAGTGTGGGGAGATGGTTTCTGGATGATGCAAGCACATTACATTTATTGTACTCTTTATTTCTGTTATTATTACTATAAGTATACAACTCAATATTATTCAGAATAGTTGGGAACCCTGAGCTTGTTTTCCTGCAACTAGATGGTCCCCTCTGGGGTTGATGGGAGACACTGACAGATCATCAGATATTAGATTATCATAAGGAGTCCATGACCTAGATCCCTCGCATGTTCAGTTCACAATAGAGTTTGCACTCCTATGAGAATCCAATGCTGCAGTTGATCTGACAGGAGCTGGAGCTCAAGCACTAATGTGAGCAACGAGGAGCGGCTGTAAATACAGATGAAGCTTCGCTGGCTTGCCTGCTGTTCACTGCTTGCTTGTGTGGCTCGGTTCCTAACAGGCCATGGACCAGCAGTAGTCTGTGGCCCAGGGACTGTGGACCCCTGATTTTAAGAAGCAAGAGAGCAACAAAAATAAGGATTTGTTAATTCAACAACATTGTGAAGGTTTAGGAATGTCTTTTAATTTCCCGGTGTTTATTTTTTTGGCTGTATTTTCTAATTATCTGTTATTTTTAATATACAGCTCCTAATTATCTGTTATATTTAATATAGAGCTCCTAATATAGTGTGGATGAAGACAGTGGTCTACCTGCCACCAATTTTATTGAAAGAGAAAACTCAAAAAGGTAAAGTAAGTGATGCAAAATCTGAAAAAGATGACATCTGAATTCGATGGCCTTCAGAAAGGAGAGTGTGTAAATATCTATGATAGAGAAATGGTGACTTCAGCTTCAAGGAACCTATGTGGGGTTGCCTGAAATTTGTCTCTGTGATGTCACATGTGTGGAAGTTACTGTATGTCATTAATAACAGATTCTGCGCCAATTGAAAGTATTATTAAATTACTGTGCACAGCATTTGATAGCAAAAGAATGAGATATTTCTTACATATTCCTAGGTATGTCTGAATTTACTCTGCTGGTTTCATATAAAACATGAACACTGGAAAATAGAAAACAAGTATCCCAAAATCCTTTCCTAGTTGTGTGCCCATACCTCTCACTTAATGATTTCACATTATTGATAAATTTCCTCATTGATATACCGCTTCATTTTATTAATCTTGAATTGGGCAAAAAAAGATGTAGTTGCTGGAGGCACTTTCATTTACCATCGTTCTCTCAAGGGCTGATATTCCCACATCTTCTGAAATACCTAATTAACTCTTGTTTAATATAAGCACATGCAGAATATAAATGGAATAAATTACTACTCATTGAAACTCAAATATTTCCAATTGAATAAATATTTGACAGAATATTAAGAGCTTTTTGAAGCTCTTTCACATAAGCACTTAGAAACTATGAATCTGGGACCCACTATTTAGAAAGTACATTACCAACATTAAGCAGCTTGTTCATTGTAAGTCTCATTGATATGTCAAGTGACAGTATTAAATCAGTGACTAAATAAAGCTTATTATATCTAAGGTTAAAAAAGAAGGTTGGGTTTACTTTCTGATTTGTCTGATTTTTATGTAATGACAAAACCTTTTTCTTTTGAGAGCATTAAGTTAATCAATTTATGTTACAAATGACAAGCAGTGACAGTATACCACTGTACATATCTACCTACAACAGAGAGGCAGACTTCCAAGCAAACGAAATCATGATCATTCAATTGAAATAACCTAGGTTCAATATATGCCTTGTCATCTCCTGAATATGAACAAAATTACTTCATTTCTCAGAAGTTCAGTTTCCCTGATTGAAAAATGTGAGTAATAGTAGCATTCTGTTGATGCTGTTATTAGTCAGTTCAGTATAACATCATAGAATATCACAGACTTGGTGGCTCAAGCAACCGAAACTTATTTTTTCAAAGCTCTGGAGTCTGGAAGTCCACGATCAAGGTGCTAGCAGCATTGCTTTCCAGTGAGGCCTCTCTTCCTGGCTTGCAGGTAGCTGCCTTCTCACTATTAGTTTGATGCAAATGTAATTGCATATTTTCCCATTAAAAGTATGGCAAAAAACACAATTACGTTTACACCAACCTAATATATCCTTACATAGTCGTTTCTGTGTGCACACACTCCTGGTGTCTCTCTTTTTATTAGGACCCCAGTCCTATTGGGTTAGAGTCCCACCTTTATGACCTCACTTAACCTCAATTACCTCCCTAAAGATCTTATCTCCAACTAAAGTCACATTGGGGGTTAGAGCTTCAACATGTGAGTTTTTTGGGGCAGGGTAGCACATTCCGTAATAGTTTTGTTGTAATGATTAAATGGTATATGGCATGGATACTCAGTGTTTAATTACACAGTAAAAACTCAGAAGTGTTAACTGTTATATTTTAATGCCATCACCTATCAGTGAATTCTGATTTGCCTTATCTGAAAGCATTACCTGGTAGACTATCCAGGTAGTTGAAGCAGCCACTGTACCTGTCACCTTCTCATCTTCCCTGCATCTCAATTACTAGACAAGAATTGAATCAAACTCCACTGAGTTCTCAGAGATTGTTTTATTGTCCCTTCTCTCTGGTCACCACAGCCAAGGTTTTCAAATCAGTTCACTGCCATTCCCCAAATCTCAAGCTTCTGCAGAAATAAAGAGCAATATTGTAAAAATAAAGACAAACAAATAAAAGGAAAGGAAACAAAGGTTTGGACATGCTGAGTGTGACATGTACAAACTACACACACAAACGCAAAATCACAAATGGTTTATCTCTATAGATTTAATATGCATTTTATAAAAAGGCAATTATGAATTATTAAAGGATCTGAAGGGTTCATATCTCTTTTTACCTAGCTTTTATATCCACCCAACTCTCCGCACACATCCCTTTTTTGACTCCTGCATTGGTTTTATTGTTCATTAAGAATACCAATTAGATGACAGGTCTTGATTTTAAATCAAGTTATGCAAATGTTGCCTACATATGCAGGTTTATTAATAAACAATATGTGTTTCATTTTCAGTTGCATTAATATTTTACACCTAAAATTGCAGTTATAGCAAGTTTACTAAAAAGACTTTCTAGCTAGAATTTAAATGAAAGAACAAAGAAAGACACTTAGCATATTGACTTTAGAAGGCTTCAGAACATATTATATTTTTAGAATAGTTATAGGAAGTGTGGTAAACAAGTTCTGTATCTGGAACAACATCTCATAATCATTTGTGTTACTTCAAAACAGACTAAATAATGAGTCCTGTTTATTCACAAAACGAAAGCAAATTTTATACCGTGCCCACAGAAATAAAATAACAGTATTTACATGAAAATTACATGGTGCCTTTAGGATAATTCTGAACAAATACTTTGGATAAAGTAAATAATATTTTTCTCAATTTTTTTAGAGAATGCATTTAAGTTTTGAACATTTCATTCTGATATAAATCTTCCAAGTAAGTATTGCCAGGAATTATTATCAATTTAGAAACTCAGCATATTCATAAGTTCACTTTGCACTTGTATAGTTTTTCATAAGTCCAAATGTTTATACCTGGTCTCTAGTTGTTGACATAAAGAAAGATTAAGCACCTACATCTAAGATAAGGCAATCAAAAGACTGTTTCTCCTAGGAGTTTACAGTACAAATGTTTGAGGTGAAATGTATCACTTGTTGATCCAATTCAGACCTAGTTTCTCTATCCAAGAACCTTTCTTAGGTCACTTTAACCCTACCCTATCTGTCTCAGAGTGCAAAGTATAGTTGAAGGTAAGAACACGTAATCATAAAAAAAAAAAAAAAGATACACTTTTGAAAGTTCCAAGTAGTTGTGTAATAATATTTATCACTGACAGATAATACTTGATATCAGCTTTTATGAAAAATGTCAATAAGCAGCAATCCATAGAAGAAAGATAATTTTTTTCGTTGTACTAATAGAAGTTCAGCTAATTCAGGATTTTAGAGGTGAGTGAAAATTGGGGATCGTTTGTGAGGCCAGAAAAATGTAATGATAAATAGATATTATTATGCTTTTCCTATATGCTAGGCAGCCCTTTACATGCTTTACATGTTTCTTAACATGCTAGGAGATGAGATGGTGTTATTCTTGTTTAAGGATTCTCAACCCCTAAGTGTAGAGCTTGGTTTCATTGTGACAGAGTCGATTTCCATAGCTGGAGCTCTTGATCCCAAAGTTTTACTGACTACCATGCTAAAGTTATGTACCTATCATAAGTAAAAATATCTTCTAGGCATTGTAGTAGGTACAAAATAAATAAGCTTCTGCCCCTCAAGGTACAACTTGTGAGCAATTACTTATAATACCTTGCAGAAGTATGGAGCACTCATTAAAGTTCAAAATGCTCTGGAGACAGAAGAAATTTTCTGACTGGAAGACTGAAAATATTTGCAAAAGGAAGTTTGTATTTTAGCTAGGTCTTGAAGAATGTATTGGATTTCATGGTGAAGTTTATTATTTCTTCCAATTTATCACTCTCTTGTCTATAATAGAATTGTATACCCACATCCTTTAACATTTGACTTGGCAGTACCTCCCTCTAGAGCACATGGTGCATATTTACCTGCCCCAATGATATTGAGCTTGGTTATATGCTTTTCTTTGGTCATTGGAATGCCAGTAGGCATTATATAAACTGATACGACAATGTTTGGTTCCTTGGACTTCTGCCATCACCAAGAGAGAAATATGCCTATTAAGTCACCAAATGAGACAAGTGAGGCAATTCCGAACCCAACCTTTAGCTTAGTGGAAAATCCAGCTGAACTACAACTCATCCAAACTCAAGAAGAAAAATAAATGTTTCTTGCAAGAAGACACCAAGATTTTAAAATTTATTTATACAGTAAAAGCTAAATAACATATATTTTGACCAGGCTCAGTGGCTCACGCCTGTAATCTCAGCATTTTGAGAAGCCAAGGCAGGCAGATCGCTTGAGGCCAGGAGTTCGAGACCAGCCTAGCAAATGTGGTGAAACCCCATCTCTACTAAACATACAAAAACAAAACAAAACAAAAAAACATAGCCAGGTAAGGTGGCATGCACCTGTAGTCCCAACTGCTGGGGAGGCTGGGGCAGGAGAATGGCTTGAACCTGGGAGGCCAAGGTTGTAGTGAGCTGAGTTTGGCCACTGTACTGCAGCCTGGGCAACAGAGCAAAACTCTATCTCAAAATAAAATAAATAAATAAATAAATAAATAAATAAATAAATAAATAAATGACATATTTTAACAGATAATGTGGTAAGAGACAGAGACTTCAGGTTTGAAAGAACTATATCATCAAAGACATAGAGCCCTCAAACAGATTGAGAAAATAAATATTGAGTGCAATATCAGAGGACTGATAGAAAATCTTCATGGAAAAGTATAAGAAGTGGTAAAGTCAGATGAGTCCCTCAAATGTGAACTCCTTCAGGGCAGCAGTTTCATTTACCTTGTCATTCTGTATCCTCAGTATCTAAAACAATGCCTGTCACTCAAGAGCATTTGAAAAATATTTGTTGATTGAGCAGATGACATGAACACAATTATGGGTGTTTAAACATTTTTCTTCAGCTGAAATCTGGGAGCCATCAAATGATTTTCAAAGGAGGAATTTCAGAAATGGTATCAGGTTTAGTGAGCCATTTTTTCTGGATGAAGGATGTTTCATTCTCTGCAATACTTACGTTTTCATGTGGAAGGACCTCTCATGGAGAAACACTCCTGGGCTAACTCACTCCTCCACACAGAGAATGGATTAGAGTGGCAAAAAAATTGGAGGTAAATGAACTAATTAAGACCCTTGTTTGGCATAATTTTTGTGATTCTGGTAGAGTAGACTTTTTCTTTTTTGGCCACAATGTATTGTTTTTTTATTGTGTAGGATAGAAGCAAAAATGAGAAATAGATAATCAGAATCCATTTGGGGAATTTATTAAAATTATTTTGAGTGGCTGTTATTCTTTGGAATCCTTGTTATACATTTCATATGTTCCTCGTGCTGCTGTTAAGATCTTTGCTACCATATAGGGAAAGCCTGCTGATGAATTAAATCAAGAAGAGGAAAGCATAAAAGGGAAACGCAAAGGTAGAGAGTCTTAGTGATTTTTTGGGGTGTCTAGATTCATGATTACCTGAAGCAAAATCCAGAACTTAAAATTTTCTTTTACATCGACTTATGGAATTAAAAAAGTATTTTTTTCCTGTTTTGAATTGGATTTCAGTTGGTTTGTATTTGATTCCTCATAAGTCATAGTTGAAGGTGTGTGATTAATGAATAGAATGAGATCAATACTGCAAATGAAAGAGAAGAGAATGAAATAAGTAACAGTATGGCCCTAGAAAAGTCAATGGTAATTTATTACATATAGGGGAAGAGAAGTATTAAAGAGTTAATGATTACTTTGAAGTTTCCATTCTGAGCAGGGTGAAATGTGAAACTAAAATAGGAAAGACAAGAATGAGAGCAGCTTTACGGAGTTTCATGTTGTCTGTCATGGATTTAAGGAATGAGTAGGATAGCTATATGGTTGTTAACAGAGCGTAGTTAAATTTTGTAATTATAGTCCAAATGAGAAGTTTGCCATGCAATATTTACTTAAATGCATTCAGCACAGTAATAGCGGAAGATTTCAGAAGAATTTATCTCTGGAGAAGGGTATAAAACTGAACTGGGGAAATATTTGTATGTGGGAGTGGATAGAGAAATAAAAAGCACTGATGGAAACAGAGTGGGAACTTCAGAAAGATACAAAAAGATCAGAGAAAAAGAAATTAGCATTTATCGAAGACCGAATATGTTTTCAAGCATTTTCTGTGTCATTTCATCTATCATCAGAACTCTATGAGAAAGACATTACTATCATCATTTTACTGTTGAGTGAACTAAAACTTGGCAAGGATAAGAAAATTGTCCAAGAGCCCACAGCCAGGAAGGGCAAAGCTGGAATTCAAACACAAATCTGACTTTAAAACCCATGCCCTTTCTGCCACCTCCTGCTGCCACTTTCACTAAAGGAAAGCACTATTATCAGGGCCAATGAAAAATTAACTGCAAGGGTCCAAGACCAAATGCTGGAGAAAACATTAACAGGATATGAGCTAATTTGCGATCAACTAGTTCTCCTATTATCTTGCAGATTGCAGATAAGAAAAATAAAGTTAAATGGTTTTTCCATAATCAAACAAATGGCTAGCATCGGGGTCAGAAGAAGTACCTAGGTTTTCTGGAAATGACTATGGTGCCACCGCCCATCACCACATTCTGCCTTCAACATGTACTTTAAATCACAATATATTCAGTTATGACTAGAACCATTAAGTAGTATGTCTTGGACTCTTGAGCATATCTTCATAATTTTCACTCCTAATTCATCTTACTGGATACCTGAAACTTTTTTTTTTCTATTGAATTAAGCATAGTTCATACAAAAATAATTAAGAATATGTGGCACAAGGGAAACACAAATTTCACTGATGGGTTCAGGCCAATCTGCTTAGCTTTGATATTCCAGTTTCTGATAATCTGACTGATAATAAAAGACTTGTGATAATAACGCTTGTTAACTAATAATGAATAAAACAGGCTTTTCCAGGAGTTCAATACACACACACACACACACACACACACACGTATGTATCCCGTAAACGCTTGATTTTATCATAAGTGGCATAAGTGGTCTACTACAAATATAATCACCATATCAATGCTAATAGCTATGAAGGAAACACAAAAATAAAGTTACTTCAAATACTTTTGAATACAGGGATGTATAGTGGTGGTGGGGAGAGAGAATGGGGGCAGGGATTTCTTCATATAAATGTCAGGGAAGCCACTGTGAGTTCAGGATAATTAGAAGGAACCAGTCACGGGATGATCCCGCCAGCAAGTGGAACAGCAGGAAAAGAAACAAATGAGGTAGAATGCTATTATCATATTTGAGGACTCGGAACATTGGTAGTAAAGATGATAACTTTCTAGCCTGCAGACACATTGCCTGGGCTTCGGTTTACTCACCTGTTTGTACAGAAAGGGAACTCCTGTGGTATTCTTGTGGACCATGTTAAAGGCATCCATATTTCCTTTTCATCTTTATCAAGAAGATGGAAATGACTGCTCAGTGTGTTGCCGAGTGCCATTTTTCCAAGAAAAGTATCTTAAGCCCATTGTGATCATCTGACTTTTCAGGGTATATCCTGCATGACCAGTATCCACAGATTAGAATAATAAATTATGGCCTAGGGATAATTAAGTCAACACTTAAAATTTAATTTTCTTTCTCGGTAGATTAAAATAGTGATAAAATGTGTAAACATTCTAGAAATATTCCCTTCCAATTGTTGAATCAACAGTATATTTAAATCAATGGGCCTCCATATTTTGTGTAAGCTGAGACACTTACACAAAATATTTACCTTGTTTCTAGAACAAGTGATCTGAGGTCTGAAAGGGTTCTGAGTATATTTTAAAAGCTTTTCTTCTAAATCTATTAAACAACAACAACAACAAAATACTTTCTAGGTCATTCTGGTACTTATCAATAATTGGTAATTCTTAGCTTATGGTACAATACATATTGGCACTATTGCTGAAATTCCATTGTATCAGCTGTCTCTTGCATATCAAAGCTGTATTACAAGCTTCCCCAAATCTTAGTGATTTAAAAAAATAAGTCCTTCTTTAGCCCAAGAGTCTAATGGAGGATGTATAGGCTGGGCTTGGTTCTTCTTATGTCAGCTGGACTTACTCACAGGCCTGGTAGTCAGCTGACTATTTCCAGGGGTAATGTGGGGGACTGATTCACATTGCCTCTCATTTGCCAGTAGTCTAGGCTGGGCAAGTAGTGACAGCAGAAATGCAAGGGAATGAGCAAAAATATAAAAATACATTTTCAAGTCTCTCTTTTCATTAAGTTTGCTAACATCTCATTGGCTAAAGTCACATGGCCAAATCAGATTATGAAGTTGCTTTGAGATTCCAAAATGTTGGAGGGATAAGAGAAGAATGGGGGCATTAATACAATTACTAAGTTGTATTAATTAAGTTACCACATCATACATAGTCTTAGCTACATCAAACACAGGACGAAACTCCCTTTTATACTTTCCCTGCTACTCTAGCTTTTACCTTCAATTTAACTCGCTAGCTAAGCAGGCACAATAAGCTACGTAGTTAGCTAAAATACATTTCTCAGGAGAGCAGACTCAGCCTGGAAGATTTTCCTGGTTAGAGAGAAACTAGTGATAAGATCTAAGATCAATGTGAATGAGGGAAAATGTGCTTCAGCTGCTTTTTTTCACTTTAATACTTCTGACTTCTCAGAAAAGGACACTTTGTTTTGTTTGTTTGTTTGTTTGTTTTGGTTTGGTTTTTTGTTTATTTTTTTTGGCAGTGTCTCACTCTGTTGCTCACACTGGAGCTTAGTGGTGTGACCACGGCTCAGGGCAACCTTGATCTCTGGTGCTCAACTGATACTCCCTCCTCAGTCTCCTGAGTAGCTGGGACTACTAGCACATGCCACCATGCCCAGTTAATTTATTTTATTTTATTTTTTTTTGTAGAGATAGAGTCTTCCTATGTTGTGCAGCCTTTAATCTCGAACCCCTGCACCCCTGAGCTCAAGCAGTCCTTCTGCCTCAGCCTCCCAAAGTGCTAGGATTACAAGCATGAGCCACCAAACCCAGCCAAAACTGACACTTTACTCTTCTCCCCTTCTGTGAACCTCTCTATTTATTTGAGATCTAAATTGGCCATCTCCTCTTCTGCTTATTCAGATATAATCTGATACTCAAGTCCTATTAAAATGATTCAAAATATAGGTTCTGGCCAGGTGCGGTGACTCACACCTGTAATCCCAGCACTTTGGGAGTCTGAGATGGGGGGATTGTCTGAGGTCAGGAGTTCAAGACCAGATTGGCCAACATGGTGAAACCCCAACTCTACTAAAAATGCAAAGATTAGCTGAGTATGTTGGCAGGTGCCTATAATCCCAGATACTTGGGAGACTGAGGTAGGAGAATTGCTTGAACCCAGGAGACAGGGGTTGCAGTGAGCCTAGATTGCGCCACTGCACTCCAGCATGAGCAACAGAGCTAGATGCCATCTCAAAAAAAAAAAAAAAAAAAAATATATATATATATATATAGAGAGAGAGAGAGAGAGAG
>NC_037672.1:32485984-32513484 GCF_003255815.1 Theropithecus gelada
AAAAATATATATATATATATATATATATAGAGAGAGAGAGAGAGAGAGAGAGAGGTTCTAATCATAAAGAGTCGGTGTAACATCTTAATATTTAAAATGCACATATGATCTTTGATTTCGAATTTGTCTCTGATATCTGCACCTGCAGACCATCCATTTGGGGAGGACCTTATATTGAGTGAATATTTGGCATGCTTCTGACCAAGGCTCAGCAAATCTCGTATTCCTACTCAGAGTCTGATTTTTGAAAGAAGATACTGATTCATAGGAAGTGCTTGGATTTCAACTGAAGTGGAGGTATCTTTTCAGCAGGAGGTTTTCTAGGGCTATTGGCTTTGCCTGCTATTGGTAGGAGTATCAGAGTCCAGCAGGCTTTTAAAAATACATGCTGTGTTCTACCTGTCTGAGGTTTTCATGCCAAGCCTCTCTGGGTTCCTGAACCTTTCTGACATCATTTCTAGTGTTTTTCAGCCAATTCTGTGATCACATTAAAGCTAGAAAAGATAGATTAAAACACTCATCAACTTGTTTCGGAATTTAGAACATCTCCAAAGTTTTTTATTATTTTTTTGTGGTTGTTGAAACAAAGACTACTATGAAACCCCAAAAGTTTGAAAACCTTTGTATAATAGGTTAATTTTGTTATATTAAGCTCACCATACCTCTAATTATTCCCAATGTAAAAATTTTAGAATGTGAAGATAATCATTTCTACAGCAATCAGAATATCCGGAGCAAAAGGTAACCGTCATATAGATTTTTCTTTCAAAGTGGTAACTTATAAGTTAAAGTTAAGGGATCAATCTGCAGGGCTATTTTAAATTATTGCTTCCTTGGAAGGATGACGTGGCATCTTTCTACAATGGCAGGGTGACGTACTTGAGGAAGGGAAGGAAAAGCAGGGTGAATCAACAGTGAATTTTGTTTTCCAGGCTTTTTCTGAGGAGCAAGGCTGATACACAGAAGTCACCTTAATTTTTTAATAGAAAACTATTTCACATTCTTAGAATGTTATGCAAATCATTATCCCTAACAATTTAACCAGCTGCTGTGCTTAACTATATTTCTCTGTATGAAAATGTGATGATTAATGTGACTCATGTAACGATACAAGTACCACTTACCTACTTTTAAGTTAAAGAACTAAATTCCCTGTACAAATGCATTGGGATTACAATATTTTCACATTAGCTTGCACAGTTCAGTGCTTCTATCTAGAAGTTTTTTTTAGAGATCTCTGATTAGCTGCATTATCTTCACACAGCTTAAGCAATTTTTTTATTAGCTGTATTTTTAACAGAACCCAGGGGAGTTAGAAATTATTTTTAAGATTAAAAATGACTGTGTTTACACACCTTTTCATTGGAGACCTAATTAGCTAGGTAATTTGAAGAGCAGCAGTTGAGAGTTGTATAAAATACTGAAGAGAGGCTACTTTATTAATCGTTTCCACAATGAAAACACTCTTGGAATAGTGCTTGATTTTATGAATAAACTATATCAGGATACATAGAGTTTTTTAAAAATTGGTACATTTTCCCTAGGGTTGGATAAAACTAACTTTGGAGGGGAATAAAAAATAACAGCCTATTATACTTTTGGATATTATTTATTCTGTAATTCTCCATTAAATTTATTCCATTTGGCACCTATGAAAGGATTTCTTTTACTCTGTTCGTCTTGTTCATACTATGTTTAAGTTTAAGCTAATTTCTCCTAGAGGGTATGAAGGCAGACAGAGGTTAGCTTTCGGGGTCAGAAAAATTCAACCCGAGCATCTTCTACACAAGGTCCTTACCATCATCATGAGAGAAATGGTAGTTCAAACTAAGGCTACTTAATGCACTGAAAGTACAGAGATTGGCCTGAATTGCACAATTTTTAGGTGGTCTTTTATGTTGCAGTGAGAAATTTCAAACGTAATTTTTACTCACACTTTGGGTTCTTAATGCTTTTCATTCAATCAATACAGTTGTGCTGAAGCTAAATCCTCAAATACATTGAAAAGTAGCACTCCTCCCCATGTGAGGATAAGAAAAATTAGGTCCCTAAATTACAACATTCCATAATATTTTGGATTTAGGGGCACCAAAAGGACATACCTTTTCTACTCAAACAAATAGGAACAATTATGAAAAACATGTAGGAGTCAGGCACATGGAGATCAAAATATCTTTACTATTGATAAAGATGCATGGAGAATATGGTTTAGGGGCTTCCAGATGGGCTTATTTATTTGCCCTCCAGCTAGATTGCTCCCTCAAATCTTCCCACAAAGGCAGAGCCCATCATGTAAACTTACCACAGTTGGGAGCAACAGAACAAAACTGTATCTTCTCTGCTAGCCCCAGGGCATAAAATATAGACACAGAAGTTGCTGAGCCATATGTTACAATTTAGTAAATTAGTCTTTTCTTCCTGGGGTGGAAGGCAGAATTGATCAAAGCCCATTTGTTACTCTAAAAGAAGTCCCTCTACGTGGAGACATGAAGAAGGAGAGAGAACTGATACTCCTTCGCAACTGCTGAAAATTTGGTATATAATGGCATATAGAATCATAGCTTTCTGTTCTTCAGTATTGGTTTCTACTAATAAAATGAGTCTGATAAAAAGAAAGGTTACCTGCCTGAGATAAGAATGGTCAGATAGATATAAATGATTATTTAAACAACCACTAGCTTTATATCATCATCATGCTACATTATATAATGCATCAGGTATAGAAGAACAAATTCAAGAGCAGAGAGTTCTGCTATCTTAATGTCCTTTTTATCTTTGGCCTCTGAAGAGATAGGGTGGAAAGTTATTCTTGTAATTTAAATTATAGACATGGCTTTTAATGGTGTCAGCTGAGGCCATCATTTCATTTTACATAAAACACCAAACAGCTATTGGAAGTTAATGAACTTTCTTTATTAGCATATCAGGAACATTTAAACCAGTGATCTAGAAAAAAAAAAAAAAAAAAAAAAAAACACAGCCCTGCATATCTGATCATAAATTTTGGAACTCCCCATCAACTTGATTAATATTGTCTTCAGGATTTGGAAGAATGGTATTCAAATACATGTGTACATTAGTGTGTTTTTATTGTGGCATGTTTTATTATTATTTTTGGAAGACAGCCATATAATATTATTCACTATTATTATAATTTCCTTTTGGTTTTGTATACTATATAATGCTTTGTAAAATTATATGATACAATGTACTATACAATGCTTAAAATATTTGGTAAGATGAATATAAATATATATTTAAGTTACATAAAATTATTTTATAAATGTATACATTAAAATTTACCTGTATTAAGGACAAATATTTTAAAAGTAGGCATATAAATTTACTATTGGTGTATAGAAATGTTATCAATTTTTGTGTTGGCTTTATTTCCTGCAACTTTATTACATTCATTTTTAATAGGTTTCTGGTGGAGTCTTTAAAGTTTTCTGTATATATATATATATATATATATATATAATCATGTTCTCTGCAAACAGGGACAACTTGACTTCCTTCTTTCCCAATTTGGACATCCTTTATTTCTTTCTCTTGTTTGATTTATCTGGCTAGAATTCCAGCACTATGTTAAATAAAAGTGGTGAAGGTGAGTATTCTTTTCTTATTACAGATCATAGAGAAAAAGCTTTCAATTTTTCCTTTTCAATATGATGTAGGCTGTGGGTTTGGAATAAATGGACTTCAATATCCTTAGGTTTGCTTATTATATACCCAATTTGCTGATAGTATTTATTATGAGGATCTATTGAATTTTATCAAATGCTTTTTTAGCATCTATTGAAATGATCATATACTTTTTCTTTTTCTTTTTCATTCTGTTAATTCAATGTATCACATTTATTGATGTGTGTGTGTTGTAGCATCCTTCCATCCCTGGGATAAATCTCACTTGACAGTGGTAAATAATCTTTTTAATTTGCTGTTGAATTCAGTTTGTGAGTATTTTGTTGATGATTTTGGCTTCCGTGTTCATCAGGAATATTAGCAGGTAATTTTCTTTTTTGTTGTGTCCTTGTCTGTTTTTGGTGTCAGACCTTGTAGGATAACTTTGGAACTATTCACTCCTCTTAATTTTTTGGAATAGTTTGAGTAGAATTGGTATTATTTTTTAAAAATATTTGGCAGAAAACAGCAGTGAAGCCATCAGGCTCTAGGTTTTTCTTTGATGAGAGACTTGGAAAAAAATAACAGTTACTTCAATTTTCTTACTTGCTATTGATCTGTTTAGGTCTTCTATTTCTTGATGATTCAATCTTGGTAAGTTGTCTGTGTTCTGGAACTTACACATTTCTTCTAGGTTTTTCCATTTGTTGTCATGCAGCTGTTTATAATAGTCTCTTATTATCCTTTTATTTCTGTGGTATAAACTCACATATGAGCTAGCTATTTCATTCTTAGTTATATATGTGTGTGTATGTATATATATATGTGTGTGTGTATATATATATAGAAAACAAAGCTAATATGTTGAAGTGCCTATTTACAGATGAATGAATTTTTAAAATGTGATACATACACACATACAATCACACGATGGAATACTGTTCAATTAGAAGACAGCCTGAAAATCCTGTAATTTGCAGCAGCACGAATGAACCTGGAGGACACTGTGTTAAGTGTAATGAGGCAGGGACAGAGTGCCAAACACCTCATGATCTCACTTATATGTAGACTCTAAAGAAGTTGATCTCATATAAACAGAAATAAGAATACTGTAGAGGTCCCCAACCTTTTTGGCACCTGGGGCTAGTTTTGTGGAAGACAATTTTTCCACAGACAAGGGTGGAGTAGGGATGGTTTTGGGATTATTCAAGCACATTACATTTATTATGCAATTTATTTCTATTATTATTACACTGTAATAGATAATGAAATAATTATACAACCCACCACAATGTAGAATCAGTTAGAACCCTGTGCTTGTTTTCCTGCAACTAGACTGTCCCATACGGGAGTGATAGGAAACAGTGACAGATCATCAGGCTTTAGATTCTCATAAGTATCATGCAACCTAGGCCCTTTGCATGCACAGCTCACAATAGGGTTTGTGCTTCTATGAGAATCTAATGCTATGGCTGATCCGAAAGGAGGTGGAGCTCAGGAAATAATGTGAGTGATGGGGAGTGGCTGTAAATACAGATGAAGCTTCGCTCAGTCATCCATTGCTCATTTCCTGCTGTGAAGTCTGGTTCCTAACAGGCCATAGACTGGTACAGGTCTGTGACCTGGGGGTTGGAGAACCCTGGAATAGTGCTTATGAGAGTCTGTGGATGGTAGAAGGGAGAAGAGAATGAAGAGAATGTCGTCAATGGGTACAAAGTTAGAATTAGGACGATTAAGTTCTGGTGTTCTATTACATAGTAGGCTGACTATGATGAAGCATATTTCAAGATAGCTAGATTTTGAATTGTATCCCTACAAACAAATATTACATGTTTAGAGTGAAAAATATGCTAATTACCTTGATTTGATAATTATGTAATGTGTACATGCTAAATATGTACAATTATGTGTCTATTACGAATAAAATAAAACTTTTAAAAAAGTAAACATATAAACTTAATCATCACTCAGATAAAGATAAGGCACGTTAGCAACATCCAGAAGTCTCTTAAGCACTATCCTAATTATTAATCCCCCAAAATGAACGTTGATTTCTATCTCTACAGGTTACATTACCTGTTTTTGAACATTGTAGAAATTAATTATTAGGTGTATGATGGTTTGTCTGCTTCTGTTGGCACAACAGTTTATTCTTAATATTTATCCATGTCGTTGCGTATAATAGTATTTTTTTTTCTGCATGGGTTAATATTCTACTACCTATTATATTTATTTTTTCTATTTTTTATGGGCATACACTTTGGTTGTTTCCAGTCTTTTCGTATTTGTTTGTGCTTTCTATTAACTTCCTGTTCATGTGGGAAATATATGCACTCATTTTCACTGCATAAGTACTGAAGAGACCTTGACAAACATATGTTTGCGTTTCTACTGGTCATATACTTAGGAGTAAAAATGCTGAGTCATTGGAACTATTGGTTCAGCTCCAGTAAATCATGTCAAGGAGGACTCCAAAGTGATTTTCTCACCAGCAGCATATGAGAGTTCCAGCTGCCTCACTCTCTTGCCAGTCCTTGGTATTATCAGTGTTTTCATTTTAGTCATCAAGGAGATTAATTGTTTAATCTTGTAACTTTCTGAAGTTTAAACTTAGTTTTTCCTGGTGACAGCATTTTCATATACACACTGCAATTAGATACTCCTCACTGCAATTAGATACTCCTTTTACTTACTGCAGTCTGTTGAATCGTATCAGTCAAATCACATGGATTGCCTATTTATTTATTGTATGTACGGGTTCATATATGAATCATTTGTCAGATATAAGTATTGAAATTATTATCCTACACTGTAGCTTACTTTTAATTCTCTCGATAGTGTCTTTATTAATAAAGTACAAGGAAACACCCTCTGGCATCTCTATTACTATGATCCATCTGCAATATAATTTTGTGTATTTATAGTATGAGGGAAGGTAAGGTTTACTTTTTAACAAAAATACACAAGTGCAAATGAACCATTAAAATGAATCTGTTTCAAAGTTTCAGTGACCCCTTTTTATAAATCAAGTTACCTCATATGCCTGAGGGCTTTTTTTGACTAAGAGTTTTCTTGATTGTCTCTTTTATTCATGTATGTGTCCACCTTTGCTCCAATTCCATTCTGCATTGATTACTGTAGTTTTATAATAATTCTTGAAGTGTGGTTATGTAAGCCTTCAAACTGTTTTTTTCTAATTTAAAATTATCTTTGTGGTTATTGATTTTCAAGTATATTTTAAAATCAGCCTCTCAATTTATGCACACAATTGTGCACACATGCACAAGTGGTTTTGACTGGATTTGCATTATATCCACAAAGTGCAGAAAAGTGCTATATTTATAATATAGGATAGAGTTTTAGTTTTTTAATTATGTTCCTTTAGTTTTAGTAATACCTATTGCCTAGATTTTTCTTTTATGTTACTATAGCTTACCTACTCTATTCTGTTATTGTTCATATGCTTTATTATTTTAAAAAATATTGTATTATTTCTCCATTCTTATACTTTAGGTCCTTATTACTCTAATGTACAAATAATCTAAATTCAATCTACTAGATTAAAATTCAGTCTACTAAATTTACAGAAAAATAAACATTAAAATTAATGTTGCAGGAATTACCCAATTTATCTATGCACGAGTAGCTATTATCAGATCAACATACTTTGTTATAAAACAAGTTTAAAAACCTGGAAAAATATAATGGTAGTCACTGGAAAACACTGAATGTATCCATGAGCTTTTCTAGAATATGAGGTCCTTTTGTCATGTTTTGAATGTATGTATTAATGGAAGAAACTAATCATACTATAATTTGAGTTATTTACCCAAGATTATCTAAATTTTCATTTTGGGTTACCCACCCTTCATTCTTTTCTATCCTTTTTGTCTCTGGTCTTCTTTAAATGTTTTATCTTACATCTAATATTGTCTTAAGGGCACAAATTCCATGCATGAGAGCTCCATCATTATGTTCTAATCACCTTTCAAGGGCCACACCTCCTAATGCCATTACATTGGTAATTAGGATTCAACACAGGACTTTGGAGGCTCACAAAATTTCAGACCATAGCAGGGACTGTGAGCCCAGTGGTGATTCTGGAGTTCGGACAATGCTTAGAAATGTTGGTGATCCAATAAGCCAGAGGAAACAAACTCACAGGAAATCAGCTGGAACCCCAGGAACATCATAACTTATGGATAGAAACACTTTTATTTTCGATGAAGATCTTTTCTAAACTCACTGTAATAAAGTCCTAAAACAAACCCGGCAAATATAAAGGGTATCATCCAGCAAATTTACTGATTGCCAGAAATAAGTCAATAGTATTTCAAGAAAGAAAAATCCAGAAACTCAACAATATTGCACCCATATCAGTAAGAATATGATAAAGAATTAATCGATATTTGAAGAAAGAGAAAAATATATAAGTATTGAAAAATATAAGGTTAGGTAGAAACAGACCCAGAGATCACACAAATGAAAGAATTGTCAAACCAGAACTTTCACAGAGCTATTCTAAATATTGTCACAAATGTTGTAGTACCCGGAATTCCCAGATAATTCCCAAGATTCCTATCTACTGGTATACCCATACTGCATAATCCTGTCCTCTTGAGTCTATGTAAGACACGTGCATATGATGGATGCCACTCTTGTGGCTGGGTTATGCTACATGGTAAACAAAAAAAAGTTGATGAAGTAATTACAGTCATTAAACAGTTTGACTTTGAGTTAATTCAAACGAGACATTTTACCAGTTGGGCCTGATCTGATAAAATAGATGGCCAAGTTCTTCCATGGGAACAGAGAATGTATCCTTCTGGAAATGAATGAAACATTCATGTTGTAAATACTCTATGGAGAAAATACATGTCCTACCTAGACTGTGGGCAAGCTCAAGCAACTGAACATGACTTCCAGTTGGAGACCAGCAAAAATCCAGAGCCTTCAGTAATAAATCTAAAGGAAAATGAATTTGACCAACCTGAATGAGCTTTAGTGTTGATACTTCCCCTAACCAAACCTCCAGATATCTACCTCCTTGATTGTATCCTTGTAAAACCCTGAGCAGATTCCATGCCTTATTCATTCATATTGTTAATGTCTAATGTTTGATATATAGTTGGTAGTAAATAAACCTATGTGGTTTAACTGAGTTAATGTCTTGTTTTACATATATATAATTTAATTTTTTTATTACCTATTTGCCTTTTAGTGAGTTAACTGACAAGTCTGGAATGTTTCTAAGCTTGATGCCATTAAGAATTAAGTTTATATTTCAAATGTCTTTTGAAGCCAGTCATCTCTGTAATATCATAATTGGAACATTTGCTCTAGAAATTTACTAGCTTATATAGCCTGTGCTATAAAACTGACACTTGATCATACGTGATTTTTTTTTCACTTTATTTTACTAATTTTTAAGAAATAATATCCAATAAAATTACACAATAGCAATGTTACAATATCTCTCACTGCCACAAAAATAGGTTGTTCTATTTTTTTTCGTTCAATACCATTTAAGTATAGGTAGAGATAATTCCCTCAACTGTCTGGATTATCCAGAGGTTTTCTTTCATTTTATGTTTATTCCTAAGTCCATTCTAGGAGATATCCTCACCGAGCAGAAAGAAGCCTTGTAGTTTTGACAAATATAAGTTTTAATGAGTGGTGTGCCACCATGGATTCTTGTAAAATAGAGCAAAGTTCTTGCTAAAATGAAATCAAGATAGTTAATTGATGCATTAAGATAATAAGAGGTTTCCCTTAGCATAAAGCCTGGATGGACACTTGGGAGAAGTATAATCTAGTTGAAAATTTAAGCATTCAAACAACATCATACACAGCAATATTCACCATAAACAAGATATGGAAGCAAGCTAAGTGTCCATCAATGAAAGAATGAATGCAGAAAATGTAATATATATACACAGTGTAATACTATACAGCCTTAAAAAAATTCTGTCATTTGTGACAATATGGATGGACTTGAGGACATGTTAAGTGAAATAAGCCAGACAAAGAAAGACAAATACTGAATGATTTCATTTATACATGCAATCTAAAAACATTGATCTCATAGTAAAAGAGAGTAGAATGGTAGTTACCAGAGGCTGGAGATTGAGGGAGGATGATGGAGAAAGGTTAAATGTTTGTCAAAGGGTACAAAGTCTCAGTTAGACAGAAAATATAAGATTAAGTTATCTATTTCATCACACAGCATGGTGAATTTATTTAATAATGTATACTTCAAAATTAGAAAAAGAGAAAATTTTAAACATTCTCACTAAAAAGTATAAGTAGGTGAAGTGTTGAATTTGTTAATTGGCTTAGTTGAATCTTTCTACAATGTAACATGTCTGACAATATCACAATGTACCATACATACACACACACACACATACACACACACAGTTATTCTTTGTCAATTATATATATATATAACTGTGTATGTGTGTATATATATATATATACAGTTATTCTTTGTCAATTAAAAAGAACTTCCTATATGTTGGCATTGTTGTTATTTATTCTTTCTCTCCCCAATAAAAACCCCACTTATGGACCATTTCATCGGCTTTGAGCTATTGGTGTTTGGATTCTCTCTAGTCTCCTCCTTTCTTTCTCATCAACCTCTGCCCAAAATATCTGTATCACCAAGTCAACAACTCTACTCTCTTTTCTTAAATACTAGTCCTTCATGTATACTCAGAAATAAGAATACCTGGAAACAAATTAGGTACAGGGAAAAAACAACTGTTTTCTCTTATCTTTTCCTTTTCCTTTCCAAATATTCAACTGCCTCATATTTTTTCTTCATGCAGAAAAGAAAATATATTTAATAGTTGTTAGGTTTTCCCCACTTCTTTATTATCAAATACATTTGACCTTACTACATTCTCATAACATAATGCATTGGAATATGTAAGGGGATGAAGAGTAAGACAAGGGAATAAAAAGCATCATGAAAAAACTACTTGAAGAAAAGAAATGAAAAATTCATATTGAGAAGAAAGAAGAGAAAACAGTGAAAATTCCATAGAGTAGCGGAGCTTGGTAGATTTAGGAAACCAAGAGAATACTAGTGTGGCTGGAACCTGACAAGAAAGAGACTGACATGCACAAGGTGAGATAAGGTGGGACTGAAGGAGTAAAGTAAGGGATGCATCAAGCAGAACTCCATACAACTGTTGGTTACTCATTGCAAACTTTACCCTAACAGCAATAAAAGTTTGCCAAAAAGAGTCTATATTCGTTTCCTGTGCTGTAACAAACTACCACAAACTGGATGACTTAAAACAATGAAATTTATTCTCTCACAGTTCTGGAGGCCAAAGTTCCGCAATGAAGGTGTGGGCAGCTGCACTCCCTCTGAAAACTCTAGGAGGAATATGTTCCCTGAGACTTTCTGCATCTGCACAATATTGACATCCTTTGGCTTGTGGCCACATCTCTTGTTACTCTAACTTAACACACTTTTTTTTTTCCTCTCTATGTCTACTTGCCTTTTAATTTACCCTTTTTTGTTGCAGTTGGAAGAGGGAGGAGTGTTTTAATAGTCTTTTAAGATAATTGTGGATATTCCCTTTGATACGACACCAAATCTCTGCAAGTGGTAACTTCATAAAGTTTGTTTGTACTTTGCAATCTGAAGCCATATCAGTAAACTTTTCTCACTTTGTTGCTTTTAAATTCATTGGTCTATCTTTCATTTTGGATCTTTCTTGCTCCTACATGATCTGGAAAATATTGGTTCACAGAACTAAATGTTAGAATGTTTTATATTACTATTAGAAAAAAATTAAAATCAGCAGTAATCTCATGAGAAGTCTTCTTCCCCTCCAGCTTCATTGAGATATAATTGATATGCAAAAACCTGCATATAATCAATGTATAGAATTTGGTGAGTCTGGACAAATGTATACACTCCTGTTACCACCACCACCACAATCCAGGTGATAAATACGTCCATCACCTACAAAGTTTCCTTGTGTCCCTGTGTTTCATTTTTGTTTTAATTTTGTGTATGTTAAGAATACGTAACAAAAGATGTACCCTCAACAAATTTAAGTACACAATACCTTCTCATTCGCTGTATGCATATTGGGAAAGCTGTCATGCTTTTGGGGGTTGATACAATTTTTCTAAGAATCTATATTTTTGTTTGAAGCCTTGACATTTATCATCAGCAACAAATATATCAGTGATTTTTTTTTTTGAAGTAACAGGCTCATTTTGTTTTTGAGAAAATGTCTGCCAAATGCCTAACTTTCAATACTAATACTTTGTCTTTCAATTGTTACTTCATATAAAAATGATATTCTATGAACAAAGAAGCTGCTAGTTCAGCTTGTTGATCAGTTAGCATAGATTTTCTTCCTTGAGGCAACCATCATACATCAGTATTCTGCACAACTCCTTCGTGTGAACTTCCTATTTTGGCACAAAAAGTATTGAAAAGGTCAAAAAGGCAGGTACTCAGGGGTCAAGATTTCATGCAATTGCTAATGTTCACTGTTTCATCAAGGGTATTCCTATATGAAACCTCCCTTTCCCCTCCTCCGCACTGTGAGTTCACAATGGTAATGATGACCTATACTGGTGGTGTCAATGCCTTGATTTGTGCTAAGGTGCCAGCAATTTTAAACACCTTTGCTTTTATCATCATCAGTGCTTAATGTCAGCCTATGAAAGTTGTGAACGACCTGTTTGCATCATTATTATGACAGTTGTGATGTCATAGACATCCTGAAAGTTGCTTGAGGACCTCCAGTATGTCTTGGAGCACTTTGAGAACATCTGGCCTGCCAGTTCAGTTGAGGGTGGGCTCCTCAAAGTGATCTGTCTCCTCTGAGGTCACTCAACTGCATCAAGCTTCTCCTTTGTTTACTAACTCCTAAAGCTATCTTTTTAGAAGCAGTGACCAGCTACTTCTTGGCTCAGCTGTGCTATACGTTTCCAAGTGAAAGAAAGTTTGACAACACTAGGAAAGAAAATATTTCTGAGACAGGCAACTCCTGACCTGTATGAAGTTGTACATTTTGCTTTCTTATCACAATAAATTCATCCATAAACATGCTTATAAGTGATTGACTTTTTTCATTTTTTAAGATGAAGATACTCACAAAGAGAATATGAAGAAATGTTTTATTCATTTATCAAGAAGTATTTGGTCATCATAATTAAATTTTTAAAAAGCAGGCTACCCCTTGTTGTAATGCTTTTTATTTAATGGATGGTTTAATGTGTTCTTCTTTTAATTTCCTATGAATAATAATCAGATATTGATTCGATTCAGTTTCTATTTTGGGGCAAAACTGCTTCATAGGTGGTGGAGTGCATTTCTCACCTGAGTCAGGTAATATTGTTTGTTTCTCTGTTTTTGCAGGGTTCATGACTATTAACAACTGTTGTCTAGATCCGTTATTTCATCAGGGGGTTTGCAAAATGATAATATTTTTATTGCCTTAATTATTTAGTTATTAGAATACTTTCATAAAGAGAAACTTTCCATTATCAACTATTTGAGATCTAGTTAGTAGAGAAAAGGTAGGTTAAATGTCTGATACTTTTTCTTATTTTTAAAATCAGTTTAAAACAAACAAAAAAAATACTCCCATAACTCTTTGGGGGACAGGTGGTATTTGGTTACATGAGTAAGTTCTTTAGTGGCAATGTGTGAGATTTTGGTGCATCCATCATCTGAGCAATAGACACTGAACCAAATTTGAGTCTTCTATCTGTCACCCCTCTCCCACCCTTTCCCCCTGAGTCCCCAAAGTCAATTGCGTCATTCTTATGCCTTTTCATCCTCAAAGCTTAGCTCCCACTTATGAATGAGAACATATCATGTTTGATTTTCTATTCCTGAGTTACCTCACTTAGAATAATAGTCTCCAATCACATCCAGGTTGCTGCAAATGCCATTACTTCATTCCCTTATAGGACTGAGTAGTTTTCCATATATATATCACAGTTTCTTTGTCCATGCATTGATTGATGGGCATTTGGTTGGTTCCACATTTGTGCAATTACGAATTTTGCTGCTATAAATGTGTGTGCAAGTATTTTTTATATAGTGATTACTTTTCCTCTGGGTGGATACCCAGTAGTGGGATTGCTGGGTCCAAAAGTAGTTCTACTTTTAGTTTTTTAAGAATCTCCACACTGTTTTCCATAGTGGTTGAATTAGTTTACATTCCCACCAGCAGTGTAGAAATGTTCCCTTTTCACCGCATCGCCACCAGTATCTATTATTATTTGATGTTCTGATTATGGCTGTTCTTGTGGGAATAAGGTGGTATTACATTGTTGTTTTGATTTTCATTTCCCTGATCGTTAGTGATGTTGAGTATTTATGCACATGTTTGTTGGTCGTTTGTATATCTTCTCTGAGAATTGTCTGTTCATGTCCTTAGCCCATTTTTTGATGGGATTGTTTAGTTTTTTTCATGCTAATTTGTTTGTGTTTATTGTAGATTCTGAATATTAGTCCTTTGTCAGATGTATAGATTGTGAAGATTTTCTCCCACTTTGTGTGTTATCGGTTTACTCTGCTACCTCTTCCTTTTGCCGTGCAAAAGCTCTTTAGTTTAATTAGGTCCCACCTATTTATGTTTCATTTTATTGCATTTGCTTTTGGGTTCTTGGCCATGAAATCCTTGCCTAAGCCAATGTCTAGAAGGATTTTCCTGATGTTATCTTGTCGAAGTTTTATAATTTCAGGTCTTATATTTAAGACTTTGATCCATCTTAAGTTGATTTTTCTATAAGGTGAGAGATGAGGATTCAGCTTCATTCTCCTACATGTGGCTTGCCAATTATCCTAAAACCATTTGTTGAATAGTGTGTCTTTTCCGCACTTTACGGTTTTGCTTGCTTTGTTAAAGATTAGTTGACTGTAGGTATTTGGCTCTATTTCTGGGTTCTCTATTCTGTTCCATTGGTCTGTATGCCTATTTTTATACCACTACCATGTTGTTTTGGTGACTATAGCCTTATAGTATAGTTTGAAATCAGGTAATGTGATGCCTCCAGATTTGTTCTTTTTGCTTAGTCTTGCTTTGGCTATGCAGACTCTTTTTGGTTCCATATGAATTTTAGGATTGTTTTTTCTAGTGCTCCAAAGGATGATGGTGGTTATTTTGATGGGACTTGCATTGAATTTGTAGATTGCTTTTGGCAGTATGGTCATTTTCACAATATTGATTCTATCCATTCATGAGCATGGGATATGTTTCCATTTGTTTGTGCTGTGTAAACATTTCTTTCAGCAGTATTTTATAATTTTACTTGTAGAGGTCTTTCACCTCCTTGGTTAGGTATATTAAGTATTTTTATTTTTTGGAGCTATTGTAAAAGGGGTTGAATTATTGATTTGATTCTCGGCTTGGTCACTGGTGGTATATAGGAGAGCTACTGATGTGTATACATTAATACTGTATCCTGAAATTTTGCTGAATTCATTTATCAGTTCTGTGAGCATTTTGGAGGAGTCTGCAGGGTTTTCTAAGTATACAATCATATCATCAGCAAACAGTGACAGTTAGGTTTCCTCTTTATTGATTCCGATGCCTTTGTTTATTTCTCTTTTCTGAATTCTCTAGCTAGGACTTCCAGTACTTTGTTGAATAGAGGTGGTGAGAGTTGGCATCTTGTCTTGTTTTAGTTCTCAGGGGGAATTCTTTCAACTTTTTCCCATTCAGTATTATACTGGCTGTGGGTTTGTCATAGATGACTTTTATTACATTGAGGTAAGTCCCTTTTATGCTGATTTTGCTGAGGGTTTTAATCATGAAAGCATGATGGATTTTGTCAAATGCTTTTTTTCTTATGAGGACACATGTCATTGGAATCAGGGCCAACCAGATAATTCAGGTTAATTTCCTCATCTCAAAAATTTTAACTTAATTAAATATGTAAAGCTCCACAGATTTATGTTTTAAGCTATCTGAAATTGTTTGAGCAATTTTTTTTTTGAAGCAAATTCAGAAGTCAGGACAGAAACCACACTGGGTCCAGGACCATATTGAATCTAATAGTTAGCTGGATTGGATCCAGCTAGAAGTCTGAATGTCTGACTGGGTCACAAAAAAACTGGCAGTAAATAGCAATTTTGCAGGAAGTGAAAGCTCTTGCTTTCAGAAATTCATGGGAATTTTTGTATTTTATCCATTTTGCTTCTTGTTCTGTACTTAAGTAGGAAAAAAAATCATTGACTAAACTGCTCAAGGGGATCCAAGAGCCAAATCCAAGTTTTAACGTCAAAATGGGATTCTTAATTTCTAAAGAACTGAGTAACCTACCTTGCAAATATGCCTACATTTACATGTATAAATATTAGGTCCCAGAAGCAGCAAATGCTTACAAAAAATAGGAAAATTTTACTATAGATAATTTAAAATTACAGTGGGACATTCCAAATGAACAGTGTTGCACTTTAAAAGATTCATTTCATGATGAGATCTCCTGATTTAGGCTAATCCAGGGATGCTGGTTGAAGCTTCTAAAAAGCCTGAAATTCCCTTTGAAAAGACTTTATAAAAGGAAAACCAAAAGCTTAAGCAACCAGTTGCAAAGAAAAATGGAATTTGCTAACCTTTTGGCTTAGTTATCATTCCCCTCTAAATGCTAAAAGAAAGCAGGATAAATTGTTTATAAAAGATAGGCCCTCAGGTAAAGTAGGCTCACTTCTTTTTCAGAGCTACTCATGCTGAGTCCAGACATAGAAAATGTTTCCTTTACTCTATTCATTAAGGGTCTCCACTCTGAACTCAGTACATTTTTGTGACTTAGATATTTTGCAACTCTTTTGTAAAAGAAGTTTACATCTAGAAAATAAATCTCCCTTTGTAAAAGATGTCTGCTTCTACGAATCAGGAGGAGAGGGAAGACTGAGTCACTTAGAAATTCTTATCATTGGTTTAAATTTACATAACCAGTCTTATTTTTGTTTAAGGTGCTTTTTTGGGACATCTTGTTTTAACTGGGTTTTACCTCCTCCTTTCCTTTTTTGGGAAAAACTAGCACATTATTTAGGCATAAAGTTCTAGCTGTGTGTTTTTGAGATATAAATTTTCCATCTTGTTTCACCTAAGAGTTGTCCATTTAGAAGTGATAATTTATGATTTCCTAATTGACAATTGCTTAGGAAAATAAACAAGTAATTAAAAGATTGATAGTCTGAATGTGGAAAAGAAAAACTACTTGGAATTTGGGAAGAAACGCACAATCTGATTGAAAGCTGTAAGATCTATTTCTATCTGTGTCTGTATGTCTGTATATTTGTGTGTTATGTGTATATAGTAGTTTTATGTGATTTCAGACATCATTTGGTAAATAAAGCTAGCTTAAAATTGTTGGTAAAATAAAATAGAAATGTCTTCAGAATTGCCAATATTAAATATAATTTAGACATTTTTTTGCCTGGGACTAATGGTCAGACTGGTTTATGCTATCCTAAAACATGTTTTGGGGTGATAAAACTGCTGCTCCTGTAATATTTTTGATACATGCTTGATTTGTCTATAAGCTAAAGTTGTAAGTGCTGGCTACTGGGTTCCCCTGAAGTCTTGTCCACATCTTACTGTGAGATTAGTGTCTTTGGTTTTGAGCCTCTAGATTCTAGGGTCTAGACCGGTGGTCATGGTGAGGCCTGGAAGCATATGCATGTCCTCAGCACATGTGCCACCAGCTGCAAGGCAAGGTCCTGTTTTCCCTAGCCTAGGTGTGCCTTCTGACCAGCTGGGAAGGTTTGTATCCTCCAGGCATCATCTTCACAGCTCTAGCCTCTGTCTGTCGTAAGCTTTGTATCTGTTATGTAAATTCTGAATCCAGACAAGCTCTGTACTTCAGAGTTATCCTGTCATATGGAAAACTGGGAACCCTGGAGAATAAAAGAAGACAGTAGAGATGATACTTGTGTTATTGTAAAAATAAAAAATTAGTTATTTAAAATAAATAAAATGAAATAAGTCATTATATTTAATTAAGTAATAAATAATCATAAAATACCTGAGTAATTTCTAAGCAAGTTAAGATGTTGAAACATTGATTATTAGATATACGTTTAAGTTTTTATGCTTTGATATCCTATTTTATATAGTATAGAAAGCTACATATGTTTAGATCTGTTAATAAACAAAAAATTGAGAAAACATATCTTTCTGAATGATACAAAATAATTTTCATTCTTAAATATTAATATAAAACAGTTTAGATCATATATTTCTAGATTTTTTTCACTGATAATTAGGGTTATTAAAAGTAAAAATTATAGTTGATATGTGTAATTAAAAATAGTAAATATAAGATAAACAATTCTATATACAGAGTATATAGTATATAAGGAAAGCAAGGTATATTTTTGGCAAGGAAAGTTTTAAAGGCATGAAAATGAGTGTTTGTTGAGAAAAAAATAATTTTATGTAGTATAAAAGTTATTTCAAGTTTGATATGTTTTGGCTCTGTGTCCTGAACCAAATCTCATCTTGAATTGTAGTTTTCATAATCCTGTTGTGTTGTGGGAAGGACCCAGTGGGAGGTAATTCAATCATGAGGTTGGTTATCCCCATGCTGTTTTTGTGATAGTGAATGAGTTCTCACAAGATCTGATAGTTTTATAAGGGGCTTTTCACTTTTTGCTCGGCATTTCTCTCTCCTGCCACCATGTGAACAAGAACGTGTTTGCTTCCCCTTCCACCATAATTGTAAGTGTCCTGAGGCCTCCCACGCATTCAGAACTGTGAGCCAATTAAACATCTTTCCTTGAAAATTACCCAGTCTCAGGTATTCCTTCATAGCAGCATGAAAACGAACTAATACAGTAAATTTGTGCCACAGAGAGTAGGGTGCTGATACAATGATGCCAAAAAATATGGAAGCTATTTTGGAACTGGGTAACAGCCTGAGGCTAGAACAGTTTGGAGAACTCAGAAGAACACAGAAAGATGTGGGAAAGTTTAAAACTTCCTAGAGACTTCTTAAATGGCTTCGACCAAAATGCTGATAGTGATATGGATAATAAAGTCCATTTTGAAGTGGTCTCAGATGGAGATGAGGAACTTATTGGGAACTGGAATAAAGGTGATATTTGCTATGCTTTGGCAAAGAGACTGGTGGTATTTTGCCCCTTCCCTAGAGATCTGTGGTCTTTGAACTTGACAGAGATGATATAGGGTACCTGGCAGAAGAAATTTCTAAACAGCAAAGTGTTCAAGAAATGACAAAGCATAAAAGTTTGGAAAATTTTCATCCTGTTGTTATAATAGAAAAGAAAAACCCATTTTCTAGGGATAAATTCAAGCCCACTGCAGAAATTTGCATAAATAAAAAGGAGTCAAATATTAATCACTGAGAAAATGGGGAAGATGTGTCCAGGGCATGTCAGAGACCTTTGTGGCAGCCTCTCCCACCACAGACATAAAGGCCTAGGACAGTAAAATGGTTTCATGGGCCATGTTCAGGGCCTTGCTGCTTTGTGCAGTCTTGCAACTTGGTGTCCTGTGTCTCAGCCATGGCTAAAAGGGGCCAACTTACAGCTCAGATCATTGCTTCAGATGATACAAGCCCCAATCCTTGACAACTTACACATGGTGTTGGACCTGTGGGTACACAGAAGTCAATCTAGGTGGGAAACTCCACCTACATTTCAAAGGATGTACAGAAATGCCTGGATGTTCAGGCAGAAGTTTGCTGTAGGGGCAGAGCCCTCATGAAGAACCTCTGCTAGGGCAATGCAGAAGGGAAATGTGAGGTTAGAGCCTCCAAACAGAGTCCCACAACTAGGGCACTGCCTAGTGGAGCTGTGAGAAGAGGGTCACCATCATCCAGACCCCAGAATTGTAGATCCACCAACAGCTTGTGCCATGCACCTGGAAAAGCCGCAGACACTCAGTGCAGTCTATGAAAGCAGATGGGATGGGGGCTCTTCCCTGCCAAGCAAAAGGGGTGGAGCTGTCCAAAGCTGTGGGTACCCACAACTTGCATCAGCATGACCTGGATGTGAGACATGGAGTCAAAGAACATCATTTAGAAAATTTAAGATTTTATTACTGCCCTATTGGATTTTGGACTTGCACGAGGCCTGTACCCTCTTTGTTTTGGCTAATTTCTGTATTTGGAACTGGTGTATTTACCCAATGTCTGCGCCCTCATTGTATCTAGGAAGCAACTAACTTGGTTTTGATTTTATAGACTCATAGGCAGAAGGTACTTGCCTTGTCTAAGGTGAGACTTTGAACATGGGCTTTTGAGTTAATGTTGGAATGAGGGAGATTTTGGGGAACCATTGAAAAGGCATTAATGTATTTTTAAATGAGAGGACTTGAGATTTTGGAGGGGCCCAAGTTGGAATAAATAGTTTGGCTCTTTGTCCCTAGCCAAATCTCATCTTGAATTGCATAATCCCCATGTATCATGGGTGGGACCTGGTGAGAGGTAATTAAATCATGGGGGCAGTTATTTCCATGCTGTTCTCATGAAAGTGAATGAGTTCTTATGAGATCTGATGGTTTTATAAGGGAATTTTCTGTCTTTTCTCACATGGCACTTCTTTCTCTTGCTGCCATGTGAAGAAGGACATGTTTATTTCCCTTCCACCATTGGAAGTGTCCTGAAGCCTCCCCAGCCATGCAGAACTGTGAGTCAATTAAACATTTTTCTTTTATAAATTACCCAGTCTCGGGTATTTCTTCATAGCAGTGTGAAAATGAACTAATACCAAGATTATTTCAAATTGATTAAATAAAAAAATCAATAAGGCTAAGTTACTGTTGTGAGAAAAGAGGATGGAAAACATGTAAGAGATTATAAAAGATTTGTGGAAATAATGTGTAAAACAAAGCTAACTGGGGTTGGATGAGTTTGTTTATAAAGTTTTATTAAAATTAGCTTTAGTATTGATAATACACTAATACAAACATAAAATTTGGTTTTCTCTTTTAAACGAAATTTTCATGTAGTATTCATAGTAAAATGTTTTTGTTCACTTTTTGATTAAAATCAAATTTTTCAGAAAAATAAAGAGACCAAGAGAGGTGTGAATGAGACAAAAATTCTGTCCAATGCTGTTTTTATTAGTTCTTTGATTGTTTGGAAAACTGAGTTTATTCTCTATAAAATAATTAAAAATATTTACTTCTTAAAAATTAAAATCTTATAATTATCACTTTGGAAAAATGAATGATTATTTTACAGTCATCTGTGTGTGATCCTATTTTGATTAAGTGTTTACAATATTTGACATATTTTAACAGCTTCTCCAATTCAATTTCAAATTCAAGGTTAAATCTTTTTTGATCTCAAACTAATTCAGGAGGACTTTAACTTTGGAGGACTGAAGAGGACCATTGTAGCATCCAAAAGAGAGATAAACAGTCTTACACGATATGTTAAATGATGTGGGAAGAATTGTCAAATATAATATAATGTTTAATCTTCTTTGAGTTATATTTTAATGGATTTGTTGTTACTATATGTTTCAAAATTTTATGAGAGTCCTACAATTTTAATACATCCTGATATATGTTATCAGTCATAATTATGGTTATTATTCTGAATTATTGTAGCCCAAATGTTCTTGTCAATTGCATCTTCAACCATAATCATGTTAAGTCCTGAACACTATAATTGTTTAATTTTGATGCATTCTATCTCTCTTTGGAAGAGATTATAATCCTAAACTGTTGTGTCTTCAAGGAGGTTCATGAATAGAATAGAAAGGACCCTGATAATCACTTTTGAAAGGAGATCTCTAACAAAATTTGGATTATATCATTTGGACTGGGTAAGAATTCCCAGAACTCTAATGTAGAGATGGACTGGTTTATACAATGGCTAACTCAGCAGGATAAGAACTAATTGCATACCAAGAAAAAACCTTGCCAGAGTTTCATGCTAAATTATCCATTATTAAAATTGGTAAGATATGCAATTTGTGTAGACTGCATGGTCCAAGTCAAATCACCTGTGATCCTATGATAACCCATTTAATAAATAGTACTGTGCACTTGAATTTGAGAAATCAAATTGGTATTTAAGTAGATAATATTTAATGTTCAGCATCAATTCATGGAGAATCTAGATGGTCCCCTGCTCTTTCCTGTGTTCTTTTCTTTTTCATCTTGTTTTTAAAATTTCCATTATTAAAATCTCCGTGCTCCATGAGTCATCATAAAAGAGATAAAATAATCCAGTATATTAACTCATTCAATCATATATTTATAGATGAACAAATGTCAATCATTTGTCAAAAACCATTTTATAAATTTAGAACAGTCACCACAATCGATCCAATTATCAATGTTTGGTCGCTAAACTCCTGAAGGACTATTTGAACATTTAATTTCATTTAACTGCCAATTTCAGTAGTTTCTGGTTGTACAGAAGCATTTTTATGCAAAAGTCTGATGCTATTACAGTAGCTAAAAGGTTATTAGGAAATATATTTCCTTCATGGAGCATTCCTAAAGAAATCTTTATTGATGGAGGTACTTGTTTCACTAGACTCATTGCAAAACAATTAAATAAAGTATTATAGATACAATATCTTTAGACAAAGGTAACTGAATCAACTGGATTGCATCAGTCAAAAGTATTGCAGATTGATTACAATCAGATTTACTTCCACTGGAAAATATAATTTACTCCTTGCAAAATTGTCACTAGAAGTCTTATCCCCAATATTAGAACCTCATGTATCTTTCAGATATGACTAAATGTTGCAAGACTTTAATGCATTTCATTAAAGCATATTTTCACTAGGTAAAGGAAGCTTTCATGATCCACCAACTGAAGGCAATCAAACCTTCAGGATCTATAACCCAGACATCTGGTTTTATGTAAACCATCAGAGAAAACTGCACTCGCCACCCACAATGCAGCAAAATTTTGGAACCTCAGACCTTGGGCCTGTAATCTCACAGCTCAGTAGGGCCCCTTCAGACTCTTGGAATTGTACACATATTAGAAACCTTAAAGTAAAGCTAATCAGAAAAGTTTCTCCCCAGAAGTAGACGGTGTCTTAGACATGAACAGCTTTCCTACGATTGAGGATTAAGATTTTTCTGCCATCATGGACCTCTTCTCTGTCTTAATTTTGCTTTCTTACTTATGACTATATGAACTATAGAACTGAAAATTTCACAGACAATTTTACACATGGGAAGCCTTAGGTCTTGATGGATGGAATATGAATGTTCAATGTGGGCTAGGAATTTTAATGGTACTTTTGCTTCTCCATAGTCAGAAACAGAATATTGATTCACTCCTCTTAACCTACATTATAGAATAGAGAGAATGTTGCAAGGAGGCCTTTCCCTTCTGAATGGGCATCATTTATTACGTCCCTGTTTTATGATTTGGAGTAAATGCAAATGAGGCAATGATTAGAAATGCATCCCTTATAATATGCAATGTAGCAGATTCTATTGCAAAGATTATGGTTGCACAACAGACCTCTTTAAGTTTTCTTGCTAAAGTTGAGCTAGATAATAGAATTGCTCTACTGGCTGCATAGAGGGTAATCAGTGCAGTTGCTGACACTCCTTTTGCACATGGATGAATACATCATGTATCATAGAGACTCAGTGGCAGAGGATTAACAAATGGACTGCTTAGTTAAAACAAATACATTCTTCATCTGGTTCATTATGATACTTTTTTATTTTAGTTGGTTTAGTTCATGGGGATCCTGACTATAGAGTATACTACCAACTATTGGTATTATCCTCCTTAGAGTTATAATAGTAGTCTCCCTGGTGTGCTTTATTCTATCAAAAGTTTTTAATGTTCACATGCAGCCATGCAGAGAATGCCAAATGGTCTCTTTTCAACTGAAATGACAAAAATTCAAAGGAATATGTAATCATGAGGACACTGTAACCTTAAATGATATAATAAGACCAAAACCCAAAATGATAGAGACCAGAAACTGAAAATGAAGTAACTGGGAGTAGTGCCAAAACTGGGAATTGTTAAACAAAATTATGGGATGCAATTTTCTTGGATTGAACTCATGCATTAGGTCCACAGACCAAGCCAAAATGAGACACTAATACTAAATGCTACATAATCAAACTGAAACGTTAAGGAAGCAGATAGATCCCCAAACAGGTAATTTTTTATTTTTACCTGAAAACAATAGATTTCAGTGTAATAGGGAAATCCCCTCTGCTCTAATCCTTACAAAATAGTTACCTGGAGTAATCAGTCAGGTTTCCTTTCTTCCATTGTTCCCACCTTACAAAACCCACTGTTCTGCTATTTTCCAGTAGAGTTTAAGACCAAATAAGTCAATTTATCATGGTTAAAGTTTATGATATCTGTTGTTTAATTTTGATGCATTCTCTCTCTCGTTGGAAGAGATTATAATCCTAAACTGTTGTGTCTTCAAGGAGGTTCATGAAAAGAATAGAAAGGACCCTGATAATCACTCTTGAAAGGAGATCTTTAACAAAATTTGGATCATATCATTTGGACTGGATAAGAATTCCCAGAACTCTAATATAGAGATGGACTATAAAGACATCAATGCTTAAAGTTTTGGTCAAACTCTCAATGTTTTAGCCTAAAGCTGACTCCTTACATATTTTTAAGTTTAACCTAAAGATTTCTTCATACATTGTAAACTCTAACCTAACTGAATGTGTAAACAGACTGTAACCTACTCTTGTTCCAAATAGCCACATCTCAGCCAATCACAGCAGCTGAGTTTTAGCCAATCGCAGACAGCCAACTGTTCAAACCACATTCAAAGAATCCAAACACTGACTTGTGACCATTTCAGCTAGTTCTGTATCTCACTTCCCTTTTCTGTCCATAAATGTTTCGCTCCCATGTGACTGCCCCCGAATCACTCTGAACCTATTCCAGTTTGAAAGCCTTCCTTATTCTCAAAGCTTTCTTTGCTCAGTGAAGCTGTTTATGTTTTTATTTTAACACTCTGCTATCAACTACAATTGTAATCAATATAGAAAATGATTCTCGTGAAGGTTGCTAAACTGATTAAATTAGTTTTCAAACTTCTAGTCGCTCTCACCTTGGGCTCCTAATCAATGTATTAAAAGAACCCAAATTTTGTTTCTCAATACTAATTCCCTGGCAACTCTTTTTACCATAGCAATGACTATCTACTTAAACACATAAACTATATAACTCTCTTAATGGTTTCCTAAAGCTCCTTTCAGTTTTAAAATTTATGATTTTCAGCGTGTTTTTTAATCAATATTTATAATTATAGAAATAATTTTTATTTTGCTCACCTATTTTGAAGGATCAATATAAAAATTGGCAAAATGATTGAATAGACATGGAAACAAAATCTTATTATTATTGAATGCTTAAAGATTGACCTGAGAGATCATTGCATTATTTTATTTTCTGAATAAACAGATTCCACTCTATTATTTGTAGGGTTAGTGAAATAATGTGGTATGACATAAGACAGTAAATATAGCTTCTGTTTCACAAAACTTCCTTTTATGTACCTGTTGGAAAAAAATAAAAATATTTTTTCTCCATGAAAGTAAGCTTCAGTGAAGTTAATTGCTCAGAGCAACTAGTCTTTTTTTTTTTTTTTTTTTTTTTTTTTTTTTTTTTTTTTTTTTTTTTTATTAGGTAAAAGTAAATCATCTGCTCAAACAGTAGGATTTAAAACACTGCTGCAAATGCTTTCTCATACCATGTTAACTAGGTGTGTTTCTTTTTCTGGTGGTTTGGACATAAACTAATTATAAGCATATATTATTTAAGCACCTGTTATATATAAAGCACTAAACAAAGCAATCTTTCTCAAATAATTATGTAGATTGACAGACTATTACTATTTCACTAAGAGGAACAAGTTAATATAAAATTAAGCTCTTGTTCCAGCTAATTGCATTCACTAAATAATTCCTAACTTACTCAAAATTAAGACTCAAGCTCATTTCTGAGAACTGGCTCCAATAGCTGAAATTGTCTATCAACAAATTTTCTAAAGTTTCAAAGATAGTTACTGCTCAGTTATTTATCCATCTCTATTTCCATATCTATTTTGATATTTGTGGAGCCTATTGGTTGAAAATATAGAGTAGACAGAGTTAACCTGGTAAGATATATAGGTAGGCAACAAATATATAACAATATACTAGGCAAAGTTCTTAACTCTTCCTAATTGAAAACAGAGGTAGCTCTAACAGAATTGTCTATATTGATCGATTTAACCACCTCTTGCCTGACTGGCTTTCAGAACACAAACTCCTGCACTCAGAAAAGACAGTGTGAATGTTGTTCCAGAGTGAGGCTATATTACTAGCAGATGCAATGTTGCCCTCACAGGGGTCGGGCGGGGTAATTACTTTATCTAAAGAAGCAAGATTGATGAATTAGGAAGAATAAGACCTGGTAGAAAGAGGGACCAGAAAGCACTGACCTAAGGGAACTGAAGCAAAAACATCTGAAGTATGGATTTACTATTTGTATAAAGTGTCTCAGTGTCTACATGTTCAGATGTAGAAAGTTGTAGACTCCCATAATTTTCTGGCTGCAAAATGTCAAAAGCCTGTAGCTATTCCTTTCATTTTACATATCAGAATGCTAAGACCAAAAGTAACAGAGGCTTGGTTGGTATAAAATATCAGATATGCTTCATGTCATTTCTGTGTGTCTTTGACAATGACAGCATCATGTGTAAGTTTTAAAGGACTATTTACGTGTTTGGAATTAATAGTTTGTGGTACTTGTTATTTCTCACAGTGTCACTCTTTTACTGGTATCATAGGGCCTTTAAAAGTCTTGAGCCTCAATTAGTTACTGTATGATAACATTCTGTGCCTTTCCTGATGCAGTTTTTCATCTTTCCATGAACTTTAAATTGCAGGAGACTTCTATGAAATGAAAAAAACTGAAACCCAGATAAAATTCATAGTAAGAAAAAATTAATATAATCAAAAAGCTTGTCCTTTTATCTAAAGTAAAAATAGTTAACTTCCCTGTCTCCATGATTATGACAGAACTAGTATTGTATTAAAACTGGGGCAAAGGAAAATATCAGAAAACAAAACATATTGTCTATCTTTTGGGGAGCATGAGGTTTGAAGTAGAGGAGGATTTTGTTATGCTTATCTATTACCTTCTTTGAGAAAGTTTCTGTGTAGAGTCTACACAGCATGGCATCCCATGGCGATTTCACAGGCCTGGTAAATTGTCTCAGCCTCGATTATAAATTCCGTGAAGATTTATTAAGGACTTTGTGTACATGGCAAACACTACACTAAGCAATAAAAGTGCAAGTAAATTCTTAAAAGGGGTACACAGACAAAGTTGAAAATAATTAATATTCACTAGGGTGAGCCCTAAAACTCAACTAGTAATAATAGTATAATAGTAAGACAGGCTTTAGAATCTGTAGAGAATTTTAAAATGAAGACAACAGAGTTGGAGATTTTTTTTATTATTAAGTAGGTGTTTAAAATGTATTCAAGAAAAAGTAAAAGGCTTTAGAGAGGTATTGTTATATGTATTTTTTAGATTATCAAGAAGATTTTTTTGGTTTGACAGAGCTTTTATGGAAGGCACTAATAGCTGAAGATATACATGCATCCAAAATCAGATGTTAGGAACACTGGGCGTTCTCTATGAGGAAACACTGAAGGATTTTAAACAGGATATTGTTAAAAGTTTCCAAAGATCATATTACGGAGTCACTTTTCAAGCCGTATAAGTCCAAGTCATTTACTTCGTGTTTTTCAACTAATCTATTTCTTGCTTTACCTCTTCTTTTTCTGGAAGTGTCTGTGGCTGCGGCAACACTGTTAGCTTCTCCTTTTCCTCCTTTTTCCCATTTATCCTGCTTTTCCTCCTCCTCTCCCTCTTCTCTATCTCCTTTAATC